>NW_023344249.1:0-278 GCF_001411555.2 Juglans regia | reverse complement strand
CACCCATCCTAGTACTACTCTCGCCCAAGCACGCTTAACTGCGGAGTTCTGATGGGATCCGGTGCATTAGTGCTGGTATGATCGCACCCATCAAACTAATTACTTAAAATTCATATAATCCTTGAGCGACATACTAGCGTCCTTCCGATTCCAATCCAAACGGAGATCTGATCCAAACCCATGGCTACGCGATGGGCAGGGCGAGATTTTCCCAAAAATCCACTCCCGAGTGCTCCTTCTTGTCAATTTATCTCGCAAGGCCGAAAAAACAAAAACGA
>NW_023344247.1:0-209 GCF_001411555.2 Juglans regia | reverse complement strand
ATTCTACCCGCCGCTCGGTGAGAATTGTACTTCAAGGCGGCCCGCACGGCTCATCCGCCGCGAGGGCTTCACCAACGACACGTGCCTCTGGGGGCCCTAAGGCCACTACTGCAGGTCGGCAATCGGGCGACGGGCGCACGCGTCGCTTCTAGCCCGGATTCTGACTTAGAGGCGTTCAGTCATAATCCAGCGCACGGTAGCTTCGCGCC
>NW_023344246.1:0-209 GCF_001411555.2 Juglans regia | reverse complement strand
ACCAATCAGCTTCCTTACGCCTTACGGGTTTACTAGCCCGTTGACTCGCACACATGTCAGACTCCTTGGTCCGTGTTTCAAGACGGGCCGAATGGGGTGCCCACTGGCCGATGCCAGGAGCACGCAGATGCCGAAGCACGCCTTGCGGCGCGTGCTGCCCTCCACGATCGCGGCAACGACGTCTCCACGGGCATGACTACAACCCGGGC
>NW_023344245.1:0-209 GCF_001411555.2 Juglans regia | reverse complement strand
TGCCAGCAGCCGCGGTAATTCCAGCTCCAATAGCGTATATTTAAGTTGTTGCAGTTAAAAAGCTCGTAGTTGGATCTTGGGTTGGGCAGAGCGGTCCGCCCCTGTTGTGCACCGGTCTGCTCGTCCCTTCTACCGGCGATGCGCTCCTGGCCTTAACTGGCCGGGTCGTGCCTCCGGTGCTGTTACTTTGAAGAAATTAGAGTGCTCAA
>NW_023344243.1:0-209 GCF_001411555.2 Juglans regia | reverse complement strand
ACCAACAATTGTGATGAAACCCGATAACAATGATGGCTTGGAACCCCAAGATCGTATTGACAAGATTTGTTGAGCCTTGACCAGTCACCGAACTAGATGAAAAATCAAGACTACGAAGGATTGAAAACGCCACACCAAGAAATCAGAATCAAGGTGATAAGTTTGGAGCTTGAACGCCACAAGATTAACTTGATAAGTTCAAAGAGTTC
>NW_023344240.1:0-11026 GCF_001411555.2 Juglans regia | reverse complement strand
GTCCACAATTGACAAACATTAATTTTCAGTTTTACCTTTTCATCTCTGTCAGTTTACTTTTCTCTCTATTGTGTACAACTTTTCCATCTCTCGTGGGGTCCAACTCAATTATTTATCATTTTTTCCACTTGGCTGGTTTGACTGCAAGTGCAACTTGTTAGGAAATTTTTTTTTTTGCAAGTTTTGGCACCGGCAGTTGCTTAGATCATATCAAATGAATAGTAAAATTTAATGGTAGGACTCATTTATTTTACAACTTTCTCTAAATATATTTAAATTCATCTTAACATCCAAATACATATAAACTCATTTTAAGTTAGTCTCACAAAACTCATTCAATCATCTCAACTTACTATTATTCATAAAAAAACTCAGTTCAGTTCAACTTAACTTAACATCTAAACATTGTGTTGATCTTATCTTGTCCCTTACTCAAGCAGCAGGTCGGCCAGTGGAATGAAAGGTGCTGGCAGCGTGCTACTAGCCATCCGATGTCCAGAAGACACCAACAAAACTTTTAACCCCGTCCATGCCATCGTGCATCAGATAACCCTAAATAAGGCTAATCATCAGAAAACTGGTATTAGAACAATTTTTTTTTTAATTTATTTATAGGCAAATGGGCATTTGGGATTGAGTACATGAAGAATGGATGTACTTGTTGGTCTTTTTCAGTACTGCGAAACGAACCAATAAAGAAGATTGGGCAAGTAATAGCTAGGGTGCTTCTTTTTGCTAGCTAGAGAGTGGGCTTCGGAGTTGCTAGCTGAGTTTCAGGCTTCAAACTGGATGGTGATGTAATTTCAAATGATTGGAATTGATACGTGATGGATTTTTTTTATAAAAAGATTAAGGACAGGTTTAAGGTATAAAATAAAATATAAAATTCTTATCTCATTTTATTATTATATATTTTTTAAATTTTTATATAAAATATAATAAATAATTTAATTTTTTTAAATTCTAATACATATTTTTCAAATTATAAAATAATAATAATATTAAAATTTAATATTTTAAACTTAAAAATAAAATATAAAATTCTTATCTCACCCCCAAACCTACTTTAAGATATATGTTTGAATGTATGAATTATGTTGATATGAATTTAATTTTTTATAAAAAATTTAAAAAATAAGAAATTTCATTAAGAATTAATTTGAGATAAATAGAAGTGACGTTGACATCCAAATTAATATAACCGATCTTTGTTGAAACAATCGATTCTTTTTCTTTCCTTTTTCTTATAAAAAGAAATATACATTATTAACGTCGACCATTGATCAAGTCCGGCTGGCCAAGTTGGAGAATAAACAGTAAAAAAAGGGGATATATATATTTATATATATATAACCTGCTATTAGGAGTGTAAATGGTCCGGTCTGGCGATGAAATGAATATTTTCGGTCCATTATTTTTTTGGACCGAACACCCATAAGGATCGGATCTGACCGATAGCTACTAGTCCAGTTCGGTCGGTCCATTCGGTCCGTTTTTTTTTTTAAATAATTAATAAAAAAAATTATTTAAAATACTAAATTAAATTAAGTGACTTATTAATGTAGATTATGTAACAAACTCAATAAAAAAAATATTTTATATGGTCAATGATAATAAATTAGATGAAAATTATATTATTAATTTATATAATTACTATATAATTAACTAATTGATATTATATATTAGTTAATTCATAGAATATTAACAACTGTTAATAATATATTTAAAATTTTATATTGTTAATAGTGATATGTTAGATGAAGATATATATAAAATATTGTTAATTTATAGAATATTAACAAGTATTAATAACATATTTAAAATTTTATATTGTTAATTGTATAATTATTATATAAATAATATATATAATATTTTTTTATTTTTATTTTTCATTCGGTCCAGTCCAATCTGAAAAAATCCTGGACCGTGGACCGGATCAAAACTTTTCGATCCTCTAAAATGTAGATTGAGACCAATCGTTTCAATCTCGATTCGATTCGGTCCGGACCAAAACAATCCGGTCCAGTCGATCTGTTCCGGACCGACCGTTTATCACCCGTACCTACTACAACCACATAAGATTCGAATCCTCACCAAAAGTAAATTTTTATTTTTTTAATATTTTTTTAAACACTTTAAATATTTTTAAAAACTACAAAAAAAAAAATCATAAATTCAGCACGTGAAGATACGTTGAAAAAGATGCAACACCACCAAGTCTTCGTAGAATTGTAGTTTGGTCAACTTTTGTGGGAGTTATAAGTTTCTAACCACCAGCAGAGGGGACCCAGCCTTGACACATTTTTTTTTTTTTTAAGAGATTTGTTATTTATTATCTCTAAGTACAACATACTATATTTTTTTATTTTTTATTTTTAATTTTATTCTTCTTAAATTAATTTAAATTATTCTATTCACTATCCATATACTATATATTTAGTAAGAAAAAAAGAATGTAATGTGTAGTGTGTGTGAATGATGAATATAATTTTTCATTTTTTAAAAGACCTTAACTCACTTGCGCAGTCTAACTTTTATTAAAAAAATTTATTCATCATTTCTACATCATACACTACATATAATTTTTTTATTTTTATTTATTTATTTTTATGAAATGTGTGTGTATAGATGATGAGTAGGAAAATTTAATTAGTTTAGGAGGAATAAAAAAATTAAAAATAAATAAAAATAAGTGTAATATATAAGATGATGAGTAGCAAAACTCATTTTTATTTAAAGGCTAGTGAATGTTTGCTTCACTTGTTATTTGGCTAGGAAAATGTATTGAATAAAATATTTGGGAAATATTTTCCAAAAATCATGTAATAAATTGATCCATTATTTTGGAATTTTTGTCGTTGATCTACCAAAAAAAAAAATTGGAGAAATACTTTAAGTATAAAAACATTTTATAAAAATAAGTTTACAAATTAACGTGGCTTGATCTGATATGTTAGATTGTAAAACTAATTTTATTATAAAGACAAATCTAAGATATCATATGATATCATGTCAGTTTGTAAATTTACTTTTATGGAGACGCTTGGGGCCGATCGGGTGTGATACTCATTTTTATACCAATGAATGAGGTGCTGCCACGTATTGGTTTTAGTGGATGAGAGAATAGGCATGCATGTATCTTATCACACTTTTTCTATTCTCATTTCCCCTTGTACCCGACTCTCTCTCTCTCTGTAATATCCTGTATTTTAGTGTATTTTTACTGAAGGATTATTTTTATTTATTCAAAAATTTTATTCTCTTATTTTAAAATTATTGGATTTTTAATTGAGTCATTTTTATGATTTTTAGTTTACGAAAATAATTTTCGAAGTGCTTTCTTTAAATTAATTATTGTTATGTGTTTAAATTTCTTCTCGAATTAAATTAACTTATTATTGGATTTAATTATTTATTTTCATATTAATCACTGTGTTTGAAATATTTTATTTCACTAGTTGTTTTAAAATCATTTCCGTTGGATCATTTTCGTGACCCAAGTTATGAGGATTGGACCTCATTTCTTTTTCCTCTATTTTTCTTTCCTCCTTTTCTTTTCCCTTTCTTTTCTTTTCTTCCTTATTTCTCCTTCGGTTTCCTTCTCCCACGCAACGCACCCCTCCCTCTCTCTTCCGTCCGATTTCTCCTCCACTCAGCCCGCCGCCGTGCGCTACCCGTGACCAACACCGCCCCTTCTTTTGCGCGCCGCTGTCGCACCACCATTGGCCACCATCTTCACACCACTTCATCCCCGACCTCTTGGCAACCCAATGGACCCAACTCCAGCTCCGATCCGTCACCGGTGAAGCACAACCAAGCTCATCTCCGATTTCGGCATTCTTGGCCTAAAAACACCCCTTGCGCCGCCACCCACGGCAAATCACCACCACCACTAGCTTCACTGACCTCCCTAGGCCCTACCCTATCAATTTTGGGTCTTCGTTTGTCTTCATTGAAAAGTGGGTATCTGTGACCCACAGCCACAGTGTATTTTACACTGTTCTGCAGCTGTTCTTCCACTTATAGCAGCTTCGTGATCCTTCGGAAATTGCTATATTGCACTGTAAGTATTTTCCAAAGAATTCTTGTGAATTTAATGTATTTTTACACTAACGCATTTCACTGTATTTGTTTGACATGCCGGACTGAGTCCGAGAAGTTCGGGGGTCGGATGGATTTATGATTGGAGTTGTTTGGGTTGGTTGATTGGATTGGTTAATGGTTATTGAGGAATGTGGATTTGTGTTGGTACATGTGCATATCATTATTTCATGCATGATCATGTTTGTAAAGAAAATTGGGTTTTCATGTATTGCATTCATGCTCATGTGTGATTTGGAAAGTTATGATTTTATGTGAGAATATTTTTGGGTGCATGTGTATTACGACCCCAAGCCGAGATGGGGCATTATCTCGGTAGAGGTCCTCTGGTTACTCAGGAGCGGAATATACTGAGTAACGTCCCCTGGATTGTCGCTGGGCGACAATGGGATCGGACGAGAGATTCGTGCCGACTTCGTGGTCCTTCTACTGGCGGGGACTAGAGGATGTCTGCCCATGTACACGCTGGGCGCGGAACTGGGCATCGCTCGTTGCGTAGTGGGTGCTCGGCCATGAACGCGCTGGGCGCGGAATTGGGCATCGCTACGAAGCCAGGATGTGCGGATGGTTCCTAGGGGAGGCCATGGTGCATAGGGTAATGACGGATTAAATGGCTATTTTCTGGAAAAATAGTGTGTGTTGGATTTTGTGTAAATCATTTTCTGAGAAAATATTTTATTGATTATTTTTGGGCCAAATGGGATTTTTGGCGTGTATTGGAAATTATCATTTTCGGGGAAAATGATGTTTTGAGGAAAATGCATATTTCATGATATGCATGCATGTTGGTTGCATTTAATGCATTTATTTCCTGAGGATTATTTGGGTTATACTTACCTGCGGTACCATTCTGTGGTAACGCAGATTTTGATGCAGATGAGGAGGAGGAGGGCGAGCCTGAGGAGACGGCTCCGCCCGAGGAGTGATCTGGGATCACTGGCTTGTTATTCTATTTTACTCAGTTGTATTTTGGGACATGTATTAAACTTTATTTTTGGATGACTGTATAACTGCTTTTAAACTTCTACTGATGTTTAAATTGTATTTTAAATTCTGGTACTTAGTAGACTTAATTATCCGCTGCGTTTTTATTGTACACTATTGCATGTACACACACTTGGCACTTTCGTTGAGATGCGTGACCATGTTGTCATCATCCTGGCGTCTCGATTCCCGTGTTTCCTTACATGGGGGTCGGAGGCACCACACTCTCTCTCTCTCTCTCTCCACCCCATCGGTCTCCTCCCTTGTCTCTCTCTCTCTCTTGCTTGTTGTAAAATAAAGCACTGTCTTCTTCTCCCCCCACCCCCGTCGCGATCTGCTCCCCCCGTTGGGGTACACGTACGAAATTCGGTGATCTTCCTCGTTTTCTATGTGAATTTTGTTTCACGCCCAAGCTCTCTTCCTCTTACTGAAGAAGTAGGGGTTGAGCTCTGCATAACGGCTCCGATTCCGGCAATGGGTCGTGGTTAGAAGCGTGGTGGTAGGCATTAGCATTGGGTTCGGGTGGGGGTGAGTTGGTTTCCAGGAAGGGTCAACTTGAATTTCTTGGATTTCTTTATAGATGTTTGGGATGATGGGATTCTGAGAGGCCTTCTTAACTGGCATGGAAGCATATATTAAAGCAGCATGATCAGCACAGCTCTACTGTCATTCCTCAAGATCATCAAGATGAAACTGCTCACAACACCAAGAGGACATCTGACCTGCAGTCTCATGCATTACAATATGCATTCACAAGCTTGTAATAATATCCCATCTGAATTACCAAAAGGGCCTTCTGTAATTGAATTGTCATGTACATGTACATTTGTGTAACTTTACAGTTTGTTACGTAGCTATATATTCCTTTATTCTCTAATTTGTCAGAGTTAGTTATTCCCTTGTTGTACATAAGCAGCCACCCCTTGTAAGTGGAAAGATATAGAAATTGGAATGGAATTTCTTACGAAGTCTCCCTTTGTTTCTTATTCTTCTTTTTTTAGCTAATTGTTCTACAATTCAACTTGCTTTCTTATTACTTGCATGGTATCAAGAGCTTTAGAGTGAGAACTCTTCTCAAATGGCTAGTGAACCACCCCGTTCTCCTTTCCTTGACTTCAATAACCCCACCAACCCATGCAGACTTGACCATGGTGATAACCCTTCTCTCCCCTTAGTTCCATACCTCCTTGCAACATAAAATTATACTACTTGGTCCAGAGTCATGTGCAGGGCTCTGCGTGCCAGGAATAAACTTGGGTTCATTAATGAAACTTTCTCCAAACCTAAAGATCCAAAGGACCCTTTGCATGAAGCATGGGAATGTTGCAATGACCTGGTTGTATCCTAGCTTCACAACTCTATCAACCCAACCCTCAAATCTAGCATTGCCTTGGTAGATGATGCTCAGCAAATCTGGAATGAACTTAAAGATCGATTCACCCAACAAAATAATGACAATCGTATCTTCCAGTTGAAGAAAGCCTTGACAGGTTTGCAACAAGACAGTGACTCTGTCAATACCTATTTTGTAAGCTTAAAACCCTATGGGATGAGCTCATTATATATGAACCTGTGCTTGCTTGTACATGTGGTAAGCTTGCTGTTTTAATTGATCATTATCAAAGGGATTGTGTTATACAATTCCCCATGGATCTAAATGCAACTTATAATGTAACCCGAGACCAAATTATGCTTATGGACCCATTACCTCCCATCAAAAAAAATTTCTCAATGATTCAACAGCAGGAAATGCAACACTTTATGCTATCTGGTCTGCCATCCCCTGATTGCATGGCTCTTGCCATAAAATAGCCTCAATTCCACAACAAATCCTTTCCCAAAACATCCCAACCACCAAAGCAAGACAGGCCTTATTGCACTTATTGCGAAATTTCTGGACACTTACTTGATAATTGTTTCAAAGTTGGCACTGCTCAACCCCCAACCTACACACATTGTCATATGACAGGACATATAGCAGAAAAATGCTATAAAAAGGATGGTTATCCTCTTGGCCGTAAGTTGCATGACAAAAATAAGCAATATAATCATCCCTCTGCAAATATGACATCCCTCGAGCAAGAATCTTCACTAGATAATACATTAACCTTCACCAAAGATCAGTACCAACAGATTGTCTCTATTACAGTCAAGAGAAGCTCACATTGCCAATCATTCAATCAACACAGCCATGAAAAATTGTAACCATTCTATTGCCATGAATGGTAATTTTCTTTCTCTCACTTCTTTTACTCAGACACAAACCCATTTACCATGGATTATTGACACAGGTGCCACAGATCACATGATTTATAGCACCTCCCTTTTCTCCTCAATTACTTTTCGAGTTTCTTTTGTTGTTAAATTACTAGATTGTACCACAACACTTGACACACATTGGCATTGTCCATCTCACTAATACATTAATTCTTCATAATGTATTATGTGTCCCATCTTTTCACTTTAATTTGATTTCAGCAAAACAACTGACTACCTCTCTTTCTTGTTGTTTTGTATTTCTTTCACAATTTTGATTTATTCAAGACCTTTTGTCATGGACCACGATTGGCATGGGTGAGATGAAGGATAGACCTTATAATTTGCTTGCTGCCTCAGTGTCTCCCACTGCCCTCATTGACTACTTTTCCACTTATCTACGCAAACAAATTTCTGTTTCTATAATTTCCAAAAGTGTTGCTCACATTTCAGATATTTGGCATTGTAGATTGGGTCATACACCCGTTTCAAAGCTAAATGAAATTCAAGATGCTTCGATTAAGAATCACACATTTATCATTTCTCATGAAAATCCTTGCCATGTGTGTCCCATTGCTAAACATCATAAAGTCTCATTTCTAGTAAGCAACCATCAAAGTAAAACCATTTTTGAACTAATATATTGTGATATATGGGGTCCCAATTCCATTGAATCCTATGATGGTCGCAGATGTTTTCTAACTATAATAGATGACTTTTCTCGAACTTCTTGGATTTACCTACTCAAAGCTAAATCAAAAACCAGACACCGCATTGAGTCCTTTTGTAATCTAGTCAACACACAATTTCAAACAAAGGTTCAAATCCTTAGAAGTGACAATGGCCTTGAATTTCAAATGAAGGATTTTTTTAATAAAAGGGGAATTATCCAGCATAGAACTTGCATAGAAACACCCTAACAAAATGGGGTTGCCGAAAGGAAACATCATCTTTTAAATATAGCTCGAGCTCTTAAAATACAATCCAATCTTCCAAATAAATATTGGACTGGCTATATCCTTATGGTAGAATATATTATTAATCGAGTTCCAACCCTTGCTCTGTCCAATAAAACTCCTTTTGAGCTCCTTTTCAAAGTCCATCCCACATATTCTCATATGAAAGTGTTAGGCTACCCTTTGCTTTGCCTCAACTCTTTTCCAAGAAAGAAAAAAAAAAAAAAATTGATCTCCGAAGTAGGAGATGTGTCTTTCTTGGTTATCCTTTTGAGGTAAAAGGATACAAGCTACTTGATCTCAACACTCAATCAGTTTTTCTCTCTCGAGATGTCACATTTTATGATTACATTTTTCCATTTCATCATTCATCCCAGCCATTGCATACTTCCACCCCACCATCAAACACATTCTCACATATTCCATCTAGGGCTGAGCAAAAATCCGACAATCCGACTCCGAATCCGGCTCCGCTCCGGCTCCGCTCCGACTCCGCTCCGGCTCCGACTTGTCGGAGTCGGAGTCGGAGGTTTTTTCTTCTTGACAGTCGGAGTCGGAGTCGGAGTCGGATCCATTGATGATCCGACTCCGACTCCGCTCCGATCCGACTCCGATCCTCCTCCTCCGCCTCCGACGTCTCCCTCCGACTCCGCCTCCGCCTCCGCCTCCGATTTTATACATATTTTATAAAATATGTGTTTTTCTATATATTAATTATTTAAATTTTATACAACTATATCTTATATAGTTAGTTAAACTCAATAATATACTAGTTAAATAATATATTTATACTATAATATATAGACTAAGACTAAATTGACTAATAATAGTTTAGTATATGTAAATATCATACTATTACAAATTTACAATATTACTACCATGTAACACTAAATTACTAATGTATAAATATAATAGCATATAATACTAATAACTAATGTATATATAATATACTATAAACACTAAGATGAATAATAACATCGACATGTAATATTGTAATACTAATGTATAAACACTAATCTATAAATTTATAATAACATATAATACTAATGTATAATAACTAAAGTATTATTCATATAAATTACTAATAGTCTAATAGTATGAATTACTATATATAAATTAGTAAACCACTTTAAGCCTATATATAAATGACTATATAAATTACTATAGTATCAATTACTAATACTATATTACTATATGATACTATTAAGTTATTAACTATAGTGATATACTAGTATTAGACATTAAGTATACTAATACAATCAGTAATATAGTCAGTATTATCAGTATAATACTGACTATATTAAAAAATATATATATAGTCAATATAATACTAATATACTAATACTATTATATAGTTATACTAAATTAAAATCATTATAGCAAATACTAATATATAGTTATTCTAATCACTACAACTAATTCTAATACTAATATAGACTATAGTTATAACTTGTAGTATCATAACTATACTAAATCACTATATCTTATACTAATATAGTTATACTAAATGACTTTAACTATAACTATATATATTATATAGTATTAATATCACTATTAGTATAATATATAGTATTAATAATAACTAATAGTCTAATACTAATATAACTATTAATATAACTAATATCACTACTAGTATAACTAATATTAATACTAATACTAATATACTAATACTATTATATAGTTATTATAGCAAATACTAATATATAGTTATTCTAATCACTGCAACTAATTCTAATACTAATATAGACTATAGTTATAACTTGTAGTATCATAACTATACTAAATCACTATAACTTATACTAATATAGTTATACTAAATGACTTTAACTATAACTATATATATTATATAGTATTAATATCACTATTAGTATAATATATAGTATTAATAATAACTAATAGTCTAATACTAATATAACTATTAATATAACTAATATCACTACTAGTATAACTAATATTAATGCTAATACTAATATACTAATACTATTATATAGTTATACTAAATTAAAATCATTATAGCAAATACTAATATATAGTTATTCTAATCACTACAACTAATTCTAATACTAATATAGACTATAGTTATAACTTGTAGTATCATAACTATATTAAATCACTATAACTTATACTAATATAGTTATACTAAATGACTTTAACTATAACTATATATATTATATAGTATTAATATCACTATTAGTATAATATATAGTATTAATAATAACTAATAGTCTAATACTAATATAACTATTAGTATAACTAATATCACTCCTAGTATAACTAATATTAATACTAATACTAATATACTAATACTATTAGTGTATTACATATATTTATATATATTAATATATATATAAAGTATATTAGTGTATTAATAATATTTCGTATACAATGTCGGTGTCTTTTTTTTAATATTCATATATAATAATATATATCATATATTTTTTTATGAATCTTCATATATATATAATATAAAATAGATTCATATTAATTAGTATATAATGTATATTAGTATATTACTATAGTAACTATTCCTTATAGCAAAAACGGCGCCGTTGGATTACTCATTTAGGTCTGCAGTGCAGCCCAGCTTATCCTTCTTCAAGTTCAAACCCGTGCCTTCTCTCTCACGCAGCGCCGCATCCCTCTCTCGCCCGACGCCAGTCGCCAGTCGCCCTCTCTCTCGGGCAGCGCCGCAGCCGGCGCAGCTCTCTTAGTCTTTCACAACCCTCTGG
>NW_023344239.1:0-209 GCF_001411555.2 Juglans regia | reverse complement strand
GCTTGAGGCACAAGCCTTGACATTTCTTTTCTTTTCTTAGAAAATACATACAATAGATACTGCATATAGTCATCCATTCACATGCGTGAACTTAATACTTTTGGGTGCGTAAAACGGGGTTGCTAATAAGGGTCATACATACGTATACCTTTGAACACTTATACTTAGCATGCTTTCGTAAAACATCTTTCGTGTCGTAAAGAAAAAGC
>NW_023344237.1:0-209 GCF_001411555.2 Juglans regia | reverse complement strand
CGTTCGTCTGACTTGGGTATAGGGGCGAAAGACTAATCGAACCGTCTAGTAGCTGGTTCCCTCCGAAGTTTCCCTCAGGATAGCTGGAGCCCACGGGCGAGTTCGATCGGGTAAAGCCAATGATTAGAGGCATCGGGGGCGCAACGCCCTCGACCTATTCTCAAACTTTAAATAGGTAGGACGGCACGGCTGCTTTGTTGAGTCGTGCC
>NW_023344236.1:0-209 GCF_001411555.2 Juglans regia | reverse complement strand
AGACCTCAACAACTGTCCCGATTGTTACTATTTTCTCTTCTCTTATTTCCCATGCCTAGCGGGGCAGGCTCGACACCACACAATGCTTCCACACGCTCAGCTAGACTTGTGCTTGGTTGGGGTGTGGTTCAATTTGTTTGATGTTGTGGTCTGGCGGACGTAACGGCGTGTGAGTGGTGACAAGGTTGTATGTCTTGACAGGCTCCGTG
>NW_023344235.1:0-209 GCF_001411555.2 Juglans regia | reverse complement strand
AGCTCTCGATTCCTTGGCACGACTCAACAAAGCAGCCGTGCCGTCCTACCTATTTAAAGTTTGAGAATAGGTCGAGGGCGTTGCGCCCCCGATGCCTCTAATCAATGGCTTTACCCGATAGAACTCGCCCGTGGGCTCCAGCTATCCTGAGGGAAACTTCGGAGGGAACCAGCTACTAGACGGTTCGATTAGTCTTTCGCCCCTATACC
>NW_023344234.1:0-209 GCF_001411555.2 Juglans regia | reverse complement strand
ACGTGAGAAAGCCCCTAGCACGACCGATTGCCCCCATCAACAAGCCCATGCGCGGCACTAGGTGCCACCAAATCCGTCCCTAAAGCACAAGCTTGTTGCTAGAAGGCAAGCGAGAATGTAGGAATCACCCCCACGAAAGCGAGCCCAAAAAACGGTCGTCGCCCGTCAAACCCCATGGAAGCGAGGCCAGCATCATCCGGATACCCCCG
>NW_023344232.1:0-209 GCF_001411555.2 Juglans regia | reverse complement strand
TAGTTCATACTTACACATGCATGGCTTAATCTTTGAGACAAGCATATGACTACTGGCAGGATCAACCAGGTAGCATTCATTCTCGATGCCGGCACCGCACGTAAGCCTACCACTCCGGAAGGAGGATAGGATCAAGACGCGAGCACGACAATCGTTCGTGTCAAACGAGAACGCTCGGTTTGGGATAAAGAGGCCGGAGACCCCCCACA
>NW_023344230.1:0-209 GCF_001411555.2 Juglans regia | reverse complement strand
AAGCACACGGGAGGCCAATGTCTTCCCCGCACCCCACACATCATAAGAAGTGTTTGGGGTTGGGGCAACGATGCGTGACACCCAGGCAGACGTGCCCTCGGCCGTATGGCTTCGGGCGCAACTTGCGTTCAAAGACTCGATGATTCGCGGGATTCTGCAATTCACACCAAGTATCGCATTTCGCTACGTTCTTCATCGATGCGAGAGCC
>NW_023344229.1:0-265 GCF_001411555.2 Juglans regia | reverse complement strand
TGGCCGAGGTTACCAACAAGGACTTGTCCAAAATCGGTGCACGACGTGCTCCCGCAAAGGGTGTTGGTCGAGTAAGACAGCAGGACGGTGCCCACGGGCCATGCCTTGACAGCCCCGCTCGCACGCCCCATGGCTTGCCTTGGCAACCCCGCTGGAAGCCCCATGGCTTGCCTTGGCAGCCCCGTGGCAAGCCCCATGGCCTGCCTTGACAGCCCCGCTGGAAGCCCCATGGCTTGCCTTGGCAGCCCCGTGGCAAGCCCCATGG
>NW_023344228.1:0-209 GCF_001411555.2 Juglans regia | reverse complement strand
CACCAACACAATGTTCCGCATCCAAGAGCACGAGAACGCCCACATGGTCCATGACAACCAACGTAAACTCGAAGGCTTGCATGGTAACACGTGGACAACTTCAGTGTCCAGCCAGCACCCAAAGATGAGCACCGACAAGGACAAGGGGCAACGAGAGGGACAAATTCCATCTTTGTAGGTATGCAACACAGGAACCCTTCGGTAGCCCA
>NW_023344227.1:0-209 GCF_001411555.2 Juglans regia | reverse complement strand
GCATCCAAGAGCACGAGAACGCCCACATGGTCCATGACAACCAACGTAAACTCGAAGGCTTGCATGGTAACACGTGGACAACTTCAGAGTCCAGCCAGCACCCACAGATGAGCACCGACAAGGACAAGGGGCAACGAGAGGGACAAATTCCATCTTTGTAGGTATGCAACACAGGAACCCTTCGGTAGCCCAACATGCTATTCACACGA
>NW_023344226.1:0-209 GCF_001411555.2 Juglans regia | reverse complement strand
CACCGCCGACCGACCTTGATCTTCTGAGAAGGGTTCGAGTGAGAGCATACCTGTCGGGACCCGAAAGATGGTGAACTATGCCTGAGCGGGGCGAAGCCAGAGGATACTCTGGTGGAGGCCCGCAGCGATACTGACGTGCAAATCGTTCGTCTGACTTGGGTATAGGGGCGAAAGACTAATCGAACCGTCTAGTAGCTGGTTCCCTCCGA
>NW_023344225.1:0-209 GCF_001411555.2 Juglans regia | reverse complement strand
ACAACTATGAAAAACTCACTATGGCCAAAACCTACATAGGCCATTTGTCTTATTTTGGTTGCAATTCTTTCAAGTTCCAAAACTCATGAATAAACCAAAATCTTATAACAAAGATCTTCCTATCCTAAGTTTAAAAACACCCTTAAAACTATCCATTAAGAAAAATACCAAACTTTTTGTAAAAAGACCCAAACTTTTTAACAAAAAGT
>NW_023344224.1:0-209 GCF_001411555.2 Juglans regia | reverse complement strand
CGCGCCGGGGTTCATTGTTCGATCGGGAAGGGAACGAGAAGATTGACCAACCACACACGAGGAGCGGTGGGCATATCTCAACGTGCCCTCCCAACCGTTTTTTGCGAGGGGGCATTACACCCCCACCCAGAAGGTTATTACATGTTCACAGGTCGTTCTGCTGGGCAGGTATCGACAATGATCCTTCCGCAGGTTCACCTACGGAAACC
>NW_023344223.1:0-209 GCF_001411555.2 Juglans regia | reverse complement strand
GGCAGGAGGAAACATCAAATGTCCGAGGAAACATAAAGGCCTTTTTTATCGAAATACTTTGAATTTGGACGAGATTTTTTGCAGGCATGCTTAGAAAAATCATAGCTTGAAGTAGGAGCAAGCCTCACAATTTTTCGACATCGGGATTTTTTTATTTAATTTTTTTGATTAAATAAATCCGAAAAATCAAAAAAAATCGAAAATAGGCA
>NW_023344222.1:0-209 GCF_001411555.2 Juglans regia | reverse complement strand
AGCACAACCAAGCCCATCTCCGATTTCGGCCTTTGGCCTAAAAACACCCCTTGCGCCGCCACCCACGGCAAACCACCACCACCATTGGCTTCACCGACCTCTCTGGGCCCTACCCTATCATTTTGGGGTCTTCGTTTGTCTCCGTTGAAAAGTGGGTATTTGTGACCCACGGCCACAGTGTATTTTACACTGTGGTGTTGCTCAGACGT
>NW_023344221.1:0-209 GCF_001411555.2 Juglans regia | reverse complement strand
GAACCACACCCCAACCAAGCACAAGGCTAGCTGAGCGTGTGGAAGCATTGTGTGGTGTCGAGCCTGCCCCGCTAGGCATGGGAAATAAGAGAAGAGAAAATAGTGACAATCGGGACAGTTGTTGAGGTCTCAACCCCTTGGGAGCCAAGCCAAACCAGCAAACAACCCATCGTCGGCCGAGAGCACGCGTAGGAATCTAGTGCTAAGAA
>NW_023344220.1:0-209 GCF_001411555.2 Juglans regia | reverse complement strand
GTTTTTTCCGCCTTGCGAGATAAATTGACAAGAAGGAGAACTCGGGAGTGGATTTTTGGGAAAATCTCGCCCTGCCCATCGCGTAGCCATGGGTTTGGATCAGAACTCCGTTTGGATTGGGATCGGAAGGACGCTAGTATGTCGGTCAAGGATTATATGAATTTTAAGTAATTAGTTTGATGGGTGCGATCATACCAGCACTAATGCAC
>NW_023344218.1:0-209 GCF_001411555.2 Juglans regia | reverse complement strand
CAGCACCCAAAGATGAGCACCGACAAGGACAAGGGGCAACGAGAGGGACAAATTCCATCTTTGTAGGTATGCAACACAGGAACCCTTCGGTAGCCCAACATGCTGTTCACACGAGGAGCAAAAATGAGGAGGAGCACGCCTAACAGTTCGATGCACAAGCACGGAGCCTGTCAAGACATACAACCTTGTCACCACTCACACGCCGTTAC
>NW_023344217.1:0-209 GCF_001411555.2 Juglans regia | reverse complement strand
AAATCGAAAATAGGCAAAAATCGATAGGTGATGCTTGGAACACATCCAAGATGTATTGGAATGAATTTAGGAAACCAATTTGGGTGGTTTCAATTGTCCAAAAGGACGAGACAAGTGTTCGCCCCCGTTCATGCACGTCGGGTGGCAACATTGGGGGGCCATGTTGTGAGTGTTGTATTGCAATCTTTTGAGGCAACAAGGAAGATTGC
>NW_023344216.1:0-209 GCF_001411555.2 Juglans regia | reverse complement strand
AGAAATCAAAGTCTTTGGGTTCCGGGGGGAGTATGGTCGCAAGGCTGAAACTTAAAGGAATTGACGGAAGGGCACCACCAGGAGTGGAGCCTGCGGCTTAATTTCACTCAACACGGGGAAACTTACCAGGTCCAGACATAGTAAGGATTGACAGACTGAGAGCTCTTTCTTGATTCTATGGGTGGTGGTGCATGGCCGTTCTTAGTTGG
>NW_023344215.1:0-209 GCF_001411555.2 Juglans regia | reverse complement strand
GCCATGAAGCAATCCTATGGTGACCAAATTCGTGGGCCTTAAAGGGCCTAAACCGAATGGGCCTAAAATTTGGGGTTTAAAGAGGGTTTGGGTTGCTATCAAGCTCAAATCCAATATCACTTGGTCCAATCAATTTTTCAAGGTTAACAAGGTTGGATAATGATGTTCTAACACAAATTTGAAGGATTAATAGCATGTGGAAGTGATTT
>NW_023344214.1:0-209 GCF_001411555.2 Juglans regia | reverse complement strand
ATTTAGGAAACCAATTTGGGTGGTTTCAATTGTCCAAAAGCACGAGACAAGTGTTCGCCCCCGTTCATGCACGTCGGGTGGCAACATTGGGGGGCCATGTTGTGGGTGTTGTATTGCAATCTTTTGAGGCAACAAGGAAGATTGCTTTTGTAGAGTTTGTGTGATCTACGGGGTTCTTCGTCGGACCTTTGTGTGCTTGACATGGTAGG
>NW_023344213.1:0-209 GCF_001411555.2 Juglans regia | reverse complement strand
ATGATCCTTCCGCAGGTTCACCTACGGAAACCTTGTTACGACTTCTCCTTCCTCTAAATGATAAGGTTCAGTGGACTTCTCGCGACGTTGCCGGCAGCGAACCGTCCACATCGCCTCGATCCGAACACTTCACCGGACCATTCAATCGGTAGGAGCGACGGGCGGTGTGTACAAAGGGCAGGGACGTAGTCAACGCGAGCTGATGACTC
>NW_023344212.1:0-209 GCF_001411555.2 Juglans regia | reverse complement strand
AGTCGTAACAAGGTTTCCGTAGGTGAACCTGCGGAAGGATCATTGTCGATACCTGCCCAGCAGAACGACCTGTGAACATGTAATAACCTTCTGGGTGGGGGTGTCATGCCCCCTCCCAAAAAACGGTTGGGAGGGCACGTTGAGATATGCCCACCGCTCCTCGTGTGTGGTTGGTCAATCTTCTCGTTCCCTTCCCGATCGAACAATGA
>NW_023344209.1:0-209 GCF_001411555.2 Juglans regia | reverse complement strand
GCAATTGTTGGTCTTCAACGAGGAATTCCTAGTAAGCGCGAGTCATCAGCTCGCGTTGACTACGTCCCTGCCCTTTGTACACACCGCCCGTCGCTCCTACCGATCGAATGGTCCGGTGAAGTGTTCGGATCGAGGCGATGTGGGCGGTTCGCTGCCGGCAACGTCGCGAGAAGTCCACTGAACCTTATCATTTAGAGGAAGGAGAAGTC
>NW_023344206.1:0-209 GCF_001411555.2 Juglans regia | reverse complement strand
TTGATGGCCTTGTTCCCATGGGGTTGAACCTTGATACGGTTTCCTTCTTGATGCGTTGATCTTCGTGGGGGTTCGATCCTCGTGCATGGCATCCTTGAGGTGTGCGTGTGGCATGGTGTTTGGTGCTTCTTAGCACTAGATTCCTACGCGTGCTCTCGGCCGACGATGGGTTGTTTGCTGGTTTGGCTTGGCTCCCAAGGGGTTGAGAC
>NW_023344204.1:0-209 GCF_001411555.2 Juglans regia | reverse complement strand
CGATTGCCCCCATCAACAAGCCCATGCGTGGCACTAGGTGCCACCAAATCCGTCCCTAAAGCACAAGCTTGTTGCTAGAAAGCAATCGAGAATGTAGGAATCACTCCCACGAAAACGAGCCCAAAAAACGGTCGTCGGGACATGGTCGGCCGGCGGCGGCCGCCGCCACAACCACCGCCGGCGGCGGTGGAGACGATACCCCCCCGCCG
>NW_023344203.1:0-209 GCF_001411555.2 Juglans regia | reverse complement strand
AGTCGCAGGAACGACGCAATAGGGTCGAGGAGCACCTTCACAGCGACGGGCAACACACGACGGGTCACGAGGGTTTCTCAACCACCGATTGTCGTGGCGCTCGTGGCCTAGGACTCACTTTTAGGCTAACCGCGAGCAGAAGCACACGGGAGGCCAATGTCTTCCCCGCACCCCACACATCATAAGAAGTGTTTGGGGTTGGGGCAACG
>NW_023344202.1:0-209 GCF_001411555.2 Juglans regia | reverse complement strand
TCTCGTGCTCTTGGATGCGGAACATTGTGTTGGTGTGGGGGGTCTCCGGCCTCTTTATCCCAAACCGAGCGTTCTCGTTTGACACGAACGATTGTCGTGCTCGCTTCTTGATCCTATCCTCCTTCCGGAGTGGTAGGTTTACGTGCGGTGCCGGCATCGAGAATGAATGCTACCTGGTTGATCCTGCCAGTAGTCATATGCTTGTCTCA
>NW_023344201.1:0-209 GCF_001411555.2 Juglans regia | reverse complement strand
CAAGGTCGGTCGGCGGTGCAACCCACAAGGGGATCCCACCAATCAGCTTCCTTACGCCTTACGGGTTTACTAGCCCGTTGACTCGCACACATGTCAGACTCCTTCGTCCGTGTTTCAAGACGGGCCGAATGGGGTGCCCACAGGCCGATGCCAGGAGCACGCAGATGCCGAAGCACGCCTTGCGGCGCGTGCTGCCCTCCACGATCGCG
>NW_023344200.1:0-209 GCF_001411555.2 Juglans regia | reverse complement strand
ACCCCATGGGAACAAGGCCATCAAGGTCCGGAAGCCACCTCAATGAAGCATGTGCGTAGCACTGGGTGCCATAACACCATCCGCCGTGCACATCTACGTCAAAGTGGAAGCAAACAAACACACAGGCCCGGCCACCATGCGGCCAACCAAATGTAAAATGAAAAATGGAGATGCCCGTCAAACCCCATGGAAGCGAGGCCAGCATCATC
>NW_023344199.1:0-209 GCF_001411555.2 Juglans regia | reverse complement strand
CGGGTAAAGCCAATGATTAGAGGCATCGGGGGCGCAACGCCCTCGACCTATTCTCAAACTTTAAATAGGTAGGACGGCACGGCTGCTTTGTTGAGTCGTGCCAATGAATCGAGAGCTCCAAGTGGGCCATTTTTGGTAAGCAGAACTGGCGATGCGGGATGAACCGGAAGCCGGGTTACGGTGCCCAACTGCGCGCTAACCTAGAACCC
>NW_023344198.1:0-287 GCF_001411555.2 Juglans regia | reverse complement strand
CACACCTCAAGGATGCCATGCACGAGGATCGAACCCCCACGAAGATCAACGCATCAAGAAGGAAACCGTATCAAGGTTCAACCCCATGGGAACAAGGCCATCAAGGTCCGGAAGCCACCTCAATGAAGCATGTGCGTAGCACGGGGTGCCATAACACCATCCGCCGTGCACATCTACGTCAAAGAGGAAGCAAACAAACACACAGGCCCGGCCACCATGCGGCCAACCAAATGTAAAATGAAAAATGGAGATGCCCGTCAAACCCCATGGAAGCGAGGCCAGCATCA
>NW_023344197.1:0-209 GCF_001411555.2 Juglans regia | reverse complement strand
AACAAACCCCGACTTCTGGAAGGGATGCATTTATTAGATAAAAGGTCGACGCGGGCTTTGCCCGTTGCTCTGATGATTCATGATAACTCGACGGATCGCACGGCTATCGTGCCGGCGACGCATCATTCAAATTTCTGCCCTATCAACTTTCGATTGTAGGATAGAGGCCTACAATGGTGGTGACGGGTAACGGAGAATTAGGGTTCGAT
>NW_023344196.1:0-209 GCF_001411555.2 Juglans regia | reverse complement strand
CCCCATGGCTTGCCTTGACAGCCCCGTGGCAAGCCCCATGGCTCCCCATGGCTTGGCCCATGGCTTGCCCCAAGGCACGCCGCGACACACCCGTGGTGCTTTGCGTACCATGTCAAGCACACAAAGGTCCGACGAAGAACACCGTAGATCACACAAACTCTACAAAAGCAATCTTCCTTGTTGCCTCAAAAGATTGCAATACAACACTC
>NW_023344195.1:0-209 GCF_001411555.2 Juglans regia | reverse complement strand
TTTGGGGAAACCGTTTAGGGTTTCGATTTCAACCAAGCTTTTGGGCTTTCGATTGGATTCCCACCATTTAGAATTTCACTAGGATTGAAAACCTCTTTGATCTGACACAATTTGGTTGAGCAGATGAAACAAAGTTTTGCTTAAGCGACATGATCTCACACCTTCATTCCTTCAAATCCAACAAACGTTCCTTATGGTGCCAAGTGTCT
>NW_023344194.1:0-209 GCF_001411555.2 Juglans regia | reverse complement strand
TTCAGTGTTGGGCTCTTGCTGGCTTCATCCCAGGTGGATTGCACCAATCCTTGCATTGCTTCCTTGATCTTCTTGGCCCTTGATCTTGTAATTGGCCCATCTGGCACTTGCAAAGGATCTTTAAGAGTAGGCCCACCTTGGTTCCTATCATTCCCCCTCTCCTCAAAAGGATTCGACCTCGAATCTTCACCTACATCAAAAGGAGAAAG
>NW_023344193.1:0-209 GCF_001411555.2 Juglans regia | reverse complement strand
CACATCACCTTCCACGATTTCCTGGCCGAGGTTACCAACAAGGACTTGTCCAAAATCGGTGCACGACGTGCTCCCGCAAAGGGTGTTGGTCGAGTAAGACAGCATGACGGTGCCCACGGGCCATGCCTTGACAGCCCCGCTCGCACGCCCCATGGCTTGCCTTGACAGCCCCGTGGCTTGCCTTGGCAGCCCCGCTGGAAGCCCCATGG
>NW_023344192.1:0-209 GCF_001411555.2 Juglans regia | reverse complement strand
GCGAGTTAGGGGCTGAGGTTGATGGGGGTTGATGACCGGCAGGAGGGGAAGCTACTGGGCTGGGCGGTGTAGGTCACGGCGGCGCGGCGGCAGTGGGCTGGGGGGGGACGACGGAACGCACGGGAGAGAGAGAGGGTAGGGCTCGCGCGGGAGAGAAAGAAACCGAAGGAAATAAGGAGAAAAAGAAAAAGAAGGAAAAGAAAAGGAGA
>NW_023344190.1:0-278 GCF_001411555.2 Juglans regia | reverse complement strand
CCAGGAGGTCGCCCATCCTAGTACTACTCTCGCCCAAGCACGCTTAACTGCGGAGTTCTGATGGGATCCGGTGCATTAGTGCTGGTATGATCGCACCCATCAAACTAATTACTTAAAATTCATATCATCCTTGAGCGACATACTAGCGTCCTTCCGATCCCAATCCAAACGGAGATCTGATCCAAACCCATCGCTACGCGATGGGCAGGGCGAGATTTTCTCAAAAATCCACTCCCGAGTGGTCCTTCTTGTCAATTTATCTCGCAAGGCGGAGAAAA
>NW_023344189.1:0-209 GCF_001411555.2 Juglans regia | reverse complement strand
GTGGCAAGCCCCATGGCTTGCCTTGACAGCCCCGTGGCATGCCCCACGGCTTGCCTTGACAGCCCCGCTCGCACGCCCCATGGCTTGCCTTGACAGCCCCATGGTATGCCTTGGCAGCCCCGTGGCAAGCCCCATGGCTTGCCTTGACAGCCCCGTGGCATGCCCCACGGCTTGCCTTGACAGCCCCGCTCGCACGCCCCATGGCTTGC
>NW_023344188.1:0-209 GCF_001411555.2 Juglans regia | reverse complement strand
AGGAAACATAAAGGCCTTTTTTATCGAAATACTTTGAATTTGGACGAGATTTTTTGCAGGCATGCTTAGAAAAATCATATCTTGAAGTAGGAGCAAGCCTCACATTTTTTCGACATCGGGATTTTTTTATTTAATTTTTTTGATTAAATAAATCCGAAAAATCAAAAAAAATCGAAAATAGGCAAAAATCGATAGGTGATGCTTGGAAC
>NW_023344187.1:0-209 GCF_001411555.2 Juglans regia | reverse complement strand
TTCTAAACTGAAACATTATAATCATAACATCGTTTAATATCACATCGGGACAATACCATGTTTAACCCCCGTGGTAGGGTTATAAACCACCATTATACCCGTGGTTGGGCCATTTTCCATGTTTCACCCCCGTGGTAGGGTTATAAACCACCATTATACCCGTGGCTGGGCCTTAACAGAAACAGAACGGATTTCATCGAAAATCCGGT
>NW_023344184.1:0-209 GCF_001411555.2 Juglans regia | reverse complement strand
TTGAAGAAATTAGAGTGCTCAAAGCAAGCCTACGCTCTGTATACATTAGCATGGGATAACATCATAGGATTTCGGTCCTATTGTGTTGGCCTTCGGGATCGGAGGAATGATTAACAGGAACAGTCGGGGGCATTCGTATTTCATAGTCAGAGGGGAAATTCTTGGATTTATGAAAGACGAACAACTGCGAAAGCATTTGCCAAGGATGT
>NW_023344183.1:0-209 GCF_001411555.2 Juglans regia | reverse complement strand
GGTCTCCGGCCTCTTTATCCCAAACCGAGCGTTCTCGTTTGACACGAACGATTGTCGTGCTCGCGTCTTGATCCTATCCTCCTTCCGGAGTGGTAGGTTTACGTCCGGTGCCGGCATCGAGAATGAATGCTACCTGGTTGATCCTGCCAGTAGTCATATGCTTGTCTCAAAGATTAAGCCATGCATGTGTAAGTATGAACTAATTCAGA
>NW_023344182.1:0-209 GCF_001411555.2 Juglans regia | reverse complement strand
CGGGGAAGACATTGGCCTCCCGTGTGCTTCTGCTCGCGGTTAGCCTAAAAGTGAGTCCTAGGCGACGAGCGCCACGACAATCGGTGGTTGAGAAACCCTCGTGAACCGTCGTGTGTTGCCCGTCGCTGTGAAGGTGCTCCTCGACCCTATTGCGTCGTTCCTGCGACTCTACCATCGCGACCCCAGGTCAGGCGGGATTACCCGCTGAA
>NW_023344179.1:0-209 GCF_001411555.2 Juglans regia | reverse complement strand
GTGTGGACACTGGTGGGTGGGGAAGGCCGTGGGCTAGGTGGTGTCGCTAGAAGGTGGCAGGCTGGGGGAAAGAGAGGCATGGAAAGAAAGGAGAGGGAGAAAGGGCACACGGGCTGGAAGAGAAGCAGGGAAAAAAGAAGGAAGAAAGAAAAAGAAAAAGAAAAAGAGGAGAAAAAGAAAAAGGGAAAAAGAAAAAAAGAGGGAAAGAA
>NW_023344176.1:0-209 GCF_001411555.2 Juglans regia | reverse complement strand
CATAAACGATGCCGACCAGGGATCGGCGGATGTTGCTTTAAGGACTCCGCCGGCACCTTATGAGAAATCAAAGTCTTTGGGTTCCGGGGGGAGTATGGTCGCAATGCTGAAACTTAAAGGAATTGACGGAAGGGCACCACCAGGAGTGGAGCCTGCGGCTTAATTTGACTCAACACGGGGAAACTTACCAGGTCCAGACATAGTAAGGA
>NW_023344175.1:0-209 GCF_001411555.2 Juglans regia | reverse complement strand
CATGGCATCCTTGAGGTGTGAGTGTGGCATGGTGTTTGGTGCTTCTTAGCACTAGATTCCTACGCGTGCTCTCGGCCGACGATGGGTTGTTTGCTGGTTTGGCTGGGCTCCCAAGGGGTTGAGACCTCAACAACTGTCCCGATTGTTACTATTTTCTCTTCTCTTATTTCCCATGCCTAGCGGGGCAGGCTCGACACCACACAATGCTT
>NW_023344174.1:0-209 GCF_001411555.2 Juglans regia | reverse complement strand
AAGATATGATTTTTCTAAGCATGCCTGCAAAAAATCTCGTCCAAATTCAAAGTATTTCGATAAAAAAGGCCTTTATGTTTCCTCGGACATTTGATGTTTCCTCCAGCCGGTTGGGATTTGGCTCTAAATGCTCTTTAGGGGGGGCATGCAAGCCCCAACATGGTCAGCCAGGAGGGCTGACCATGCCGCCCCCCTCACATGGGCATGCC
>NW_023344172.1:0-209 GCF_001411555.2 Juglans regia | reverse complement strand
CAGGCCATGGGGCGTGCGAGCGGGGCTGCCAAGGCATGCCATGGGGCTTGCCACGGGGCTGCCAAGGCATGCCATGGGGCTGTCAAGTCAGGCCATGGGGCTTGGCACGGGGCTGTCAAGGCAAGCCATGGGGCTGTCAAGGCAGGCCATGGGGCTTGCCACGGGGCTGCCAAGGCAAGCCATGGGGCTTCCAGCGGGGCTGTCAAGGC
>NW_023344170.1:0-209 GCF_001411555.2 Juglans regia | reverse complement strand
CCGGAAGCCACCTCAATGAAGCATGTGCGTAGCACTGGGTGCCATAACACCATCCGCCGTGCACATCTACGTCAAAGAGGAAGCAAACAAACACACAGGCCCGGACACCATGCGGCCAACCAAATGTAAAATGAAAAATGGAGATGCCCGTCAAACCCCATGGAAGCGAGGCCAGCATCATCCGGATACCCCCGAGAGCAACAATGTGC
>NW_023344169.1:0-219 GCF_001411555.2 Juglans regia | reverse complement strand
CAAGTCAGGCCAGGGGGCTTGCCAGGGGGCTGTGAAGGCAGGCCATGGGGCGTGCACGGGGGGCTGTCGGGGCAAGCCATGGGGCTTGCCAGGGGGCTGCCAAGGCATGCCATGGGGCTGTCAAGGCAAGCCATGGGGCGTGCGAGCGGGGCTGTCAAGGCAAGCCGTGGGGCATGCCACGGGGCTGTCAAGGCAAGCCATGGGGCTTGCCACGGGGCT
>NW_023344165.1:0-209 GCF_001411555.2 Juglans regia | reverse complement strand
GTTCAATGGACGTTGATTTGGAGGTGGCTGATCTTGAGGAGGGGATGTTGTTGGAGCCGAAGCTGCTAGATGAACATGCAGGTTTGTGTTCGGGAATAGACCAAGAACGTGTGGCATCGGGTTCGAAGACTGATATGGCAGGGTTGCAAATAGACGGCATGCTTGCACCCATTATGGAAGTTTTTCATACGGAAAATATTGAAGGACAT
>NW_023344164.1:0-209 GCF_001411555.2 Juglans regia | reverse complement strand
GACTCCGCCGGCACCTTATGAGAAATCAAAGTCTTTGGGTTCCGGGGGGAGTATGGTCGCAAGGCTGAAACTTAAAGGAATTGACGGAAGGGCACCACCAGGAGCGGAGCCTGCGGCTTAATTTGACTCAACACGGGGAAACTTACCAGGTCCAGACATAGTAAGGATTGACAGACTGAGAGCTCTTTCTTGATTCTATGGGTGGTGGT
>NW_023344163.1:0-209 GCF_001411555.2 Juglans regia | reverse complement strand
GTGTTGAGTCAAATTAAGCCGCAGGCTCCACTCCTGGTGGTGCCCTTCCGTCAATTCCTTTAAGTTTCAGCCTTGCGACCATACTCCCCCCGGAACCCAAAGACGTTGATTTCTCATAAGGTGCCGGCGGAGTCCTTAAAGCAACATCCGCCGATCCCTGGTCGGCATCGTTTATGGTTGAGACTAGGACGGTATCTGATCGTCTTCGA
>NW_023344162.1:0-209 GCF_001411555.2 Juglans regia | reverse complement strand
CCACGGGCGAGTTCTATCGGGTAAAGCCAATGATTAGAGGCATCGGGGGCGCAACGCCCTCGACCTATTCTCAAACTTTAAATAGGTAGGACGGCACGGCTGCTGTGTTGAGTCGTGCCAAGGAATCGAGAGCTCCAAGTGGGCCATTTTTGGTAAGCAGAACTGGCGATGCGGGATGAACCGGAAGCCGGGTTACGGTGCCCAACTGC
>NW_023344161.1:0-209 GCF_001411555.2 Juglans regia | reverse complement strand
CCGTCTAGTAGCTGGTTCCCTCCGAAGTTTCCCTCAGGATAGCTGGAGCCCACGGGCGAGTTCTATCGGGTAAAGCCAATGATTAGAGGCATCGGGGGCGCAACTCCCTCGACCTATTCTCAAACTTTAAATAGGTAGGACGGCACGGCTGCTTTGTTGAGTCGTGCCAAGGAATCGAGAGCTCCAAGTGGGCCATTTTTGGTAAGCAG
>NW_023344160.1:0-209 GCF_001411555.2 Juglans regia | reverse complement strand
TTTATCGTGTATATAAGCCTCTGCTATTGAACCCTCAGCTTTGGCTTTATTCCCAACAGTGCGCTTCAATCGACCCAAATATCTTTCAACTGGATACATCCAACAGAACTGCACCGGTCCACCCAGAAGTACCTCTCGCAGTAAATGTATTGCTAAATGGACCATGACATCAAAAAATGATGGTGGAAAGATCTGCTCGAATTTACATA
>NW_023344159.1:0-209 GCF_001411555.2 Juglans regia | reverse complement strand
GAAGGGATGCATTTATTAGATAAAAGGTCGACGCGGGCTTTGCCCGTTGCTCTGATGATTCATGATAACTCGACGGATCGCACGGCCATCGTGCCGGCGACGCAGCATTCAAATTTCTGCCCTATCAACTTTCGATTGTAGGATAGAGGCCTACAATGGTGGTGACGGGTAACGGAGAATTAGGGTTCGATTCCGGAGAGGGAGCCTGA
>NW_023344157.1:0-209 GCF_001411555.2 Juglans regia | reverse complement strand
ACTTTTTGGTTTTTCTTCTAAGTTCAAAACAGAATTTTGTTTCTAACTTGTTTTGATCAACCTCTTGATCCATGACTTATAAAGATGTGATCTTCAAACCCAAATATCACATGGTTTAAAAAGATGTTCTAAAACAGATTCAAGCATCAAACTCAAGATCACATGGTTAAACATCAACCAAAACATAAATTTAGCCAAGAACATCATCA
>NW_023344156.1:0-209 GCF_001411555.2 Juglans regia | reverse complement strand
AAAGTATTTCGATAAAAAAGGCCTTTATGTTTCCTCGGACATTTGATGTTTCCTCCTGCCGGTTGGGATTTGGCTCTAAATGCTCTTTAGGGGGGGCATGCAAGACCCAACATGGTCAGCCAGGAGGGCTGACCATGCCGCCCCCCTCACATGGGCATGCCCCTGGCGCCCATGGAAAGGGCGTGTGCCACGCCCCCCATGCCACCGGC
>NW_023344155.1:0-209 GCF_001411555.2 Juglans regia | reverse complement strand
GCTAATACGTGCAACAAACCCCGACTTCTGGAAGGGATGCATTTATTAGATAAAAGGTCGACGCGGGCTTTGCCCGTTGCTCTGATGATTCATGATAACTCGACCGATCGCACGGCCATCGTGCCGGCGACGCATCATTCAAATTTCTGCCCTATCAACTTTCGATTGTAGGATAGAGGCCTACAATGGTGGTGACGGGTAACGGAGAA
>NW_023344152.1:0-209 GCF_001411555.2 Juglans regia | reverse complement strand
CACTGGCTTTTCAACCAAGCGCGATGACCAATTGTGCGAATCAACGGTTCCTCTCGTACTAGGTTGAATTACTATTGCGACACTGTCATCAGTAGGGTAAAACTGACCTGTCTCACGACGGTCTAAACCCAGCTCACGTTCCCTATTGGTGGGTGAACAATCCAACACTTGGTGAATTCTGCTTCACAATGATAGGAAGAGCCGACATC
>NW_023344150.1:0-209 GCF_001411555.2 Juglans regia | reverse complement strand
TCTTCATTTAATATCACATTGGGACAATACCATGTTTAACCCCCGTGGTAGGGTTATAAACCACCATTATACCTGTGGCTGGGCCATATTCCATGTTTCACCCCAGTGGTAGGGTTATAAACCACCATTATACCCGTGGCTGGGCCATTTTCCATGTTTCACCCCCGTGGTAGGGTTATAAACCACCATTATACCCGTGGCTGGGCCAT
>NW_023344149.1:0-254 GCF_001411555.2 Juglans regia | reverse complement strand
CATCAAACAAACTATAACTGATTTAATGAGCCATTCGCAGTTTCACAGTCTGAATTAGTTCATACTTACACATGCATGGCTTAATCTTTGAGACAAGCATATGCCTACTGGCAGGATCAACCAGGTAGCATTCATTCTCGATGCCGGCACCGCACGTAAACCTACCACTCCGGAAGGAGGATAGGATCAAGACGCGAGCACGACAATCGTTCGTGTCAAACGAGAACGCTCGGTTTGGGATAAAGAGGCCGGAG
>NW_023344146.1:0-209 GCF_001411555.2 Juglans regia | reverse complement strand
CCATGGCTCCCCATGGCTTGGCCCATGGCTTGCCCCAAGGCACGCCGCGACACACCCGTGGTGCTTTGCCTACCATGTCAAGCACACAAAGGTCCGACGAAGAAAACCGTAGATCACACAAACTCTACAAAAGCAATCTTCCTTGTTGCCTCAAAAGATTGCAATACAACACTCACAACATGGCCCCCCAATGTTGCCACCCGACGTGC
>NW_023344145.1:0-209 GCF_001411555.2 Juglans regia | reverse complement strand
ATTTGCCAAGGATGTTTTCATTAATCAAGAACGAAAGTTGGGGGCTCGAAGACGATCAGATACCGTCCTAGTCTCAACCATAAACGATGCCGACCAGGGATCGGGGGATGTTGCTTTAAGGACTCCGCCGGCACCTTATGAGAAATCAAAGTCTTTGGGTTCCGGGGGGAGTATGGTCGCAAGGCTGAAACTTAAAGGAATTGACGGAA
>NW_023344143.1:0-209 GCF_001411555.2 Juglans regia | reverse complement strand
AATGGATCCTCGTTAAGGGATTTAGATTGTACTCATTCCAATTACCAGACTCGTAAGAGCCCGGTATTGTTATTTATTGTCACTACCTCCCCGTGTCAGGATTGCGTAATTTGCGCGCCTGCTGCCTTCCTTGGATGTGGTAGCCGTTTCTCAGGCTCCCTCTCCGGAATCGAACCCTAATTCTCCGTTACCCGTCACCACCATTGTAG
>NW_023344142.1:0-209 GCF_001411555.2 Juglans regia | reverse complement strand
ATATACACATGTTAACAGTACTCCATAAAAATTTCGGACCAAGATCTATTCATTAGCTTGGTCAAAAACTCCAAAATATAACACACTCTCCAGTTTATCGCCCATAATGACCTTTCTGGGGTCTAAACAACTTTTTACCAATCAAATGATCTCCAAATGGAACAAATAAGATATCCACATAAACTAGACTCCAAAAGAAACAACTTTCA
>NW_023344141.1:0-209 GCF_001411555.2 Juglans regia | reverse complement strand
GCACGCCGCGACACACCCGTGGTGCTTTGCCTACCATGTCAAGCACACAAAGGTCCGACGAAGAACACCGTAGATCACACAAACTCTACAAAAGCAATCTTCCTGGTTGCCTCAAAAGATTGCAATACAACACTCACAACATGGCCCCCCAATGTTGCCACCCGACGTGCATGAACGGGGGCGAACACTTGTCTCGTGCTTTTGGACAA
>NW_023344140.1:0-209 GCF_001411555.2 Juglans regia | reverse complement strand
ATGGGGCTGTCAAGGCAAGCCATGGGGCATGCCCGCGGGGCTGTCAAGGCATGCCATGGGGCTGTCAAGTCAGGCTGTCAAGTCAGGCCATGGGGCTTGCCATGAGGCTGTGAAGGCAAGCCATGGGGCGTGCACGCGGGGCTGTCGAGGCAAGCCATGGGGCTTGCCACGGGGCTGCCAAGGCATGCCATGGGGCTGTCAAGGCAAGC
>NW_023344139.1:0-267 GCF_001411555.2 Juglans regia | reverse complement strand
CGAGAACGCTCGGTTTGGGATAAAGAGGCCGGAGACCCCCCACACCAACACAATGTTCCGCATCCAAGAGCACGAGAACGCCCACATGGTCCATGACAACCAACGTAAACTCGAAGGCTTGCATGGTAACACGGGGACAACTTCAGAGTCCAGCCAGCACCCAAAGATGAGCACCGACAAGGACAAGGGGCAACGAGAGGGACAAATTCCATCTTTGTAGGTATGCAACACAGGAACCCTTCGGTAGCCCAACATGCTATTCACACG
>NW_023344138.1:0-8414 GCF_001411555.2 Juglans regia | reverse complement strand
TTTGCCTAGTTTTTTGTTGTTTCTTTGTTGCAGGGATATGAAGTCGTGATTCCTAGAGGTGTGTTTAGGGGATTGTCACCTATTAGGGAGATAGAGCACCACGTTGATCTTGTGCCAGGTGCCACAATTCCTAACCGACCTTTATTTGAAAAACATGAGTCATTGACACACTTAAAGGGACAAGGTAAGCTGTTGAGTAGAATGCATGCTAAGTGGGAGGACTGTATTGAGACTTTTCCTCATGTATTCAAATACACACAAGGTATGGAAAATTTTGTGATTGATGCTTTAGCAGGAAAATATGTTCTTGTTTTCATTTTAGATGCAAGATTGTTGGGACTTGAATATGATAAGGAATTGCATGCTAATGATGATGACTTTGCACTTGTGTATGGAACAAATGAGAAAGCATCATTCGGTAAGTTCTATAAACTAGATTGGTACTTGTTTAGAGGGAATAGATTTTGTGTGCCTACTAGTTTTTTGCGTAAGTTGCTTGGGTGTAATAGACATGCTGGTTTGTTGGGTGACCTTGGTGTAAGGAAGACTTTTGTTGTGTTACATGAACATCTGTGGGAATATCATTTGTCTTTCAATGACGTGTTGCATGAACGTTTGTGAAAGTATCAATTGCCATTTATCGATGTGTTACATGAATGTTTGTGGGAGTATCATTTGCCTTTCATTGAAGTGTTACATGAACGTTTGTGGAAGTATCATTTGTCATTCATTAACATGTTGCATGAACGTTTGTCGGAGTATCATTTGCCATACATTGACTTGTTGCATGAACGTTTACAGGAGTATCATTTGCGTTTCAATGAGTTTGCATATATGGACTCTGTTTTGGGGCTGCCAAGGAAAGAAATAAGTAGAGATTCTATTTATATGGTTGTGGATAGATTTATAGAGTTTGCATATAATAGGACCATGCATACTACCACTTTATATTTTCCTTTCGCAATTGTTTATAGCCCTAATCCATTTACTCATTTTGATTTAATGCCTTTACCTGTTGACGACATGAGTAGCTTGGATGGATCTTTTCAAATTCTTGAACAAATTAATGATATTGCATATGAAGTTAATGATAATATTACTAACGTTTTTCCCTTTGATCCAGGTGGAGATTCAAGGTTGAATCCTTTTGAGGAGAGGGGGATTGATGGGAACCAAGGTGGAGATTCGAGGTCGAATCCTTTTGAGGAGAGGGGAAATGATGGGAACCATGATGGGCCTAGTCTTAAAGATCACGGAGACAAAACAAGGATTGATGCAATCCACTTGGGACGAGTTTAGCAAGAGCTCAACATTCAAGATGAGGCTTGAAGGATGAAGATCCAATTTTGATTCATTTGATCAGCTATGGAAGATGGCAACAACAAGACTTAAAGGCTTTGGGCTCTTGAAGGGTTTCAACTTATTTAATTCATTTAAAGAACTTATTTTATTTGTTTAGAATAATTGAGTTTATTATGGGAAGCACTTAAGGGGGCTTATGCAAGGGCATGTTGGGAAATTTTTATTTTATTGAACTAGGGTTAGGGTTACTGTAGCGAGTTACTGTAGCTCGGCACTGTAGCCGCGGCACTGTTCATCCAGGGGTACTTTTGGAAGATGGGGGTTTATTTTGGCTAGGGTTTCATTAGGTTTTCCTTTAAATACTCTATGTAGCCTCATTCTAATCAGATTATGAAGTTTATGAAATTTGATGAATTTATTCATTGTGAGTTGAGTTTTACTCCTCTTGTTCTTAATTGAACTTTTGAACTTATCAAAGGTAAATCACAGCCTTTGTGGCGTTCCTCCTTTGTAATCTGGGTTCTTGAGACGGGTTCTTCAACGGGTCTAGATTTTAATATAATCTAGGTTCTTGAAACGAGTTCTCATCGGGTCTAGATTTTCCATCCTTGACTTGATTTTTGGCTTTCTTGGGGAGTTTTCAAATTGTCTGTGGGTTCAAGGGAATTTATTCCCGCGGGTTCATATCATTTGGTATCAGAGCAAGGTTTCCAATCAGGTCTGATTCTATCTTTTAATTTTAGCATCCTTAAATTTAATTCTAGGGCTTCATTGTTCTAGGGTTGCCAAAAAAAAAAACTGAAACAAAAAGTAGGCTGCCAAAATTCTTAGGGTTTTGGGTTTGGCTGAAATTTGCATCACCTAGGGTTTCAAAATTCTAGGGTTTCCTGCATCTCTAAGTTTGTCAATTGCTTGGAGTGTCGTTCCATTGATTCTCTTCTACTTCATTGTCCATGCTTGTGTGTTTGAATTAAAATTATTGATTTTCACAATTGAATATTGCTATTTGTGATTGAATTAGAGAAAAGAAAAGAAAAGAAAAAAAAAGAAAAGAAAAGAAAAGAAAAGAAAGGAAAGGAAAAGAAAAGAAAAGAAAAGAAAGGAAAGGAAAAGAAAAGAAAAGAAAAGAAAATTCCAAAAAAAAAAAAAAAGATGTTGAAGAGAAGAGAAGGTAGCATATTCAAAGTTGCTACATAGTTACAACAATGAGAAAGAAAGAAATTTGTTGATTGAACCTTATCATCAAAGGGGCTGCTGCATACATCACTCAAGTTGGTATCTTGTCTTATTTCTACTCTTTCATTCGTATAACTTCATTGATTCTCGTGTCATTTTTATTCCTTCATGTTTCTCTTGTTCTTGTTTCCTGGATCTAATTACTAGTTGGGATAATACAAGGTTGTATTGTCTTGATTTAGTTCAACTAGTTCTTAAAGAACTTGAGTGGGAAAACTCTTGAGGTAAAAGGCAAAGAGAGTGTGAGACTATTATCGAAAAAAGCCAATTAAGAGTGAAACACGAGTGGAGTGTCATTATTCGAGTGTAAACACGTGAGGGAGTGTGTGAGGTTTACTTTTTTTTTTTTGCCACTAACTTTCTCTTGTGTAGCGCCTGATAATGTCTCATCGGAGTAGCGCATCACCAAGGGGGAGAGCAGATAACTCATCATTTGTGTTACAAGCCATGCAACAACAGTTTGAGCGGTTGAACATGGTGTTGGGTGAAGTCAGGGATAGGATGGATCATCAAGAAGCAGCGATTAGAAATCTACAAGATAGGAGGGATAGGAGGCGACGTGAGCATAGAGTTGAAAATCAGTATGAGAATGAAGGAGATGGTGAGGAAGAGGAAGATATAGCATCTGACGTTGGGTCGGGGAGAAATAGAGGAGTTAGGCATGAAAGAGGACTTGAGGGGAATCTAAGGGGTCGGGATGGTGTAGATAGGGACCTTGGTAGCATCAAAATGAAAATACCATCTTTCCAAGGTAGAACTGACCCTGAGGTTTATCTAGAGTGGGAGAAAAAAATAGAGTTGGTGTTTGATTGCCATAATTACTCTGAGAAGAAGAAAGTGAAGTTGGCGGTAATTGAGTTCACTGATTATGCTATTATTTGGTGGGATCAATTAGTGACCAATAGGAGAAGGAATTATGAGAGGCCTATAGAAACATGGAGAGAGTTGAAAGCTGTCATGAGGCGGAGATTTGTACCTAGCCACTACTATAGAGACTTCTACCAAAAATTACAAAATCTTATACAGGGGTCTAGGAGTGTAGAGGACTACCATAAGGAGATGGAGGTGGCTATGATTCGGGCTAATGTAGTGGAGGATCGGGAGGCCATAATGAAAAGATTTTTGAGGGGGTTGAATAGGGAGATAGCCAATATAGTTCAGTTGCAACATTATGAGGAGGTAGAGGACATGGTGCACATGGCTATGACGGTGGAGAGAAGGCTAAAAGGAAAGGGTACATCAAGGTATACTTCAGTTTCTAGTACTCCTTGGAAACCAAAGTGGGACAAAAATGATCAAGTTGTAGCAAAGGGGAAGAGCGAACCATCAAAGGGAAAAGATTTGGGTGAGGCTGAAACCTCAAGAAAAAGAGAGAATGAGTTGAAAAACAATTGTGAGGCCAAGAGTTCAAAAAAAGAGGAGAGTGAAAGAAAAACAGAGAGTGAAAAGAACAAAGAGAGTGAGAGGAAAAAAGAGAATGAGGCCGAAACATCAAAAGAAAGAGAGAGAAAAAGAAAATAGAGAGGTGGTTGAGAGTCAAGAAAAAAGAGTGGAGACACAAGAGGAAAAAGAAAGAGAGATTGTAGAGAGAAATAAAAAGACAAAAGTGAGTTTTTATGCTAAGGCCAGCTTTTATGCTAACGAATTTAACAACTATTTGCCTAGTGTTGTTGTTTTTTTGTTGCAGGGATATGAGGTCGTGATTCCTAGAGGTGTGTTTAGGGGATTGTCACCTATTAGGGAGATAGAGCACTACGTTGATCTTGTGCCAGGTGCGACAATTCCTAACCGACCTTTATTTGAAGAACATGAGTTCCTGGCACACTTAAAGGGACAAGGTAAGTTGTTGAGTAAAATGCATGCTAAGTGGGAGGACTGTATTGAGACTTTTCCTCATGTATTCAAATACACACAAGGTATGGAAAATTTTGTGATTAATTCTTTAGAAGGAAAGTATGTTCTTGTTTTCATTTTAGATGCAAGATTGTTGGGACTTGAATATGATATAGAATTGCATGCTAATGATGATGACTTTGCTAGTGTGTATGGAACAAGTGAGAAAGCATCGTTCGGTAAGTTCAATAAACTAGATTGGTACTTGTTTAAAGGGAATAGATTTTGTGTGCCTACTAGTTTTTTGCGTAAGTTGCTTGGGTGTGATAGACATGCTGGTTTGTTGGGTGACCTTGGTGCAAGGAAAGATTTAGGTTTGTTTCTTGAACGTTTGTGGGAGTATCATTTGCCATTCATTGAATTGTTACATGGACGTTTCTGGGAGTATCATTTGCCATTCATTGAGTTTGCATATTGGAGTGGTCATTTTGGTTCGAGGAAGACTTTAGATGTGCTTCATGAACATTTGTGGGAGTATTGTTTACCATTCATTGAGTTTACATATAATTGGAGTGTTCATGCTACTACTAAATTTTCACCATTAGACATTGTTTATAGACTTGATCGATTTATTCCTTTAGATTTAACACCTTTACCTGTTGATGACAAGAGTAGCTTGGATGGTCTTTTCCAAACTCCTGAACAAATTAATGAAAATGCATGTCTAATGGATCTTTCAGGTAACTATCTTGTTTTTACTATTTTCAATGTTACTAACCATTTTCCCTTTGATCCAGGTGGAGATTCGAGGTCGAATCCTTTTGAGGAGAGGGGGAATGATGGGAACCAAGGTGGGCCTAGTCTTAAAGATATGTTGCACGTTCCAGATGGGCCAAATACAAGTTCAAGGGCTTAAACGATGAAGATTATGCTTTGATTCAATTCATAAGCTATGGAAAGGGCAACAACATAACTTATAGGCTTTGGACACTTGAAGGCTTCCAACTTATTTAATTAATTTCAAGGACCTATTTTATTTGCTTAGAATAATTGGGTTTATAACTATGTAAGGGCATGTTGGGAAAGTTATTATTTTATTGAACTAGGGTTAGGGTTACTGTAGCCGAGTTACTGTAGCTCGGCACTGTAGCCGCGGCACTGTTCATCCAGGGGTACTTTTGGAAGATGGGGGCTTATTTTGGCTAGGGTTTCATTAGGTTTTCCTTTAAATACTCTATGTAGCCTCATTTTAATTAGATTATGAAGTTTATGAAATTTGATGAATTTATTCATTGTGAGTTGAGTTTTACTCCTCTTGTTCTTAATTGAACTTTTGAACTTATCAAAGGTAAATCACAACCTTTGTGGCGTTCCTCCTTTGTAATCTGGGTTCTTGAGACGGGTTCTTCAACGGGTCTAGATTTTAATATAATCTAGGTTCTTGAAACGAGTTCTCATTGGGTCTAGGTTCTCCATCCATAGACTTGATTTTGGCTTTCTTGGGAAGTTTTCAAATTGACTGTAGGTTCAAGGGATTTCATTCCCGCGGGTTCATATCAACACTTGAGTTTTGTCTAGAAGCGCGAAGACCGAGGTAAGTAAGCTTTTAACTTACTATCAGTTTAATGTGTATGAGTGATAAGTAAGCAAACTAAAGTGTATGTATGCATGTTATCATACGTGCCATGTCAAGTCATTACGTATTTATCTGTTACACATAATTTATTCTGTCATGAATTATTCATCTGTTACATAAGATATTCTATCACGTATTGCTATGCATTGCAAGTATGTCATGTTAAGTTAAGTATGCCATCTGTTACATGTATTTCATGTCACGTAATATTCACTGTCACATGTTACGCCATGTTAAGAAATGTTGTCTGTTATATGATATGCCATGTTATGAAATGTTGCCTATTACATGTATGCCATGTTATGAAATGTTGTCTGTTACATTTATGTTTCAAAGTATGTCATGTTTGTCGTCTTACGTTCATGCCATGTTATGCTATGTCAGGACTTCTGTCTTTTATGTCACGTTCATGTTGTGTCACGTTACGAAATGTCATGTCTGCCAGTTAAGTTATTCATGTCAATCACGACCCTAAGCACTAGTATGAGGTAATATCCTAGTGAAACTCCTTTATTCACGCTAGAGTGTCTAAATAGGTGTGAAATTCCCTGGGTTGGCGAAGTACAGTCAACAGGTTGCGAATGGGGCCTAATTAGCTGGTCACTAGAGCGCGCCAGGCACTAACGCCGATGGAGCCACACTTTATGTTACATGTGTCCACAGCAAGTGTGGCACAAACAAATAAGTCATGGGGCCCCAACAACTGTGGAGCATGAAATATGGGGTCACAACAACTGTGGAACATACACTACGTGAGACACAGCAATTGTGACACGTAGAATACATGGGGCCACAACAATTGTGGAGTACGTATTAACGCACTCACAGCTGGCATAGACACCTGTGTTGTGATGCGGTAATCGGTAGGGACACACGGCTCAAGGGGACATGTGTAGCACCCATATGGTCACTTTATTAATTAAGTCCATTGAATAATATTTCAAGTTCATGTATTTCACGTTCAAGTCATGTTTCACATTATGTTATGGTCAACTTTACGTTCATGTCAATCACGGTGACCCCATGAGACAAGAATATGTTTCAAGTTCATGTTATGTTATATTAACGTTCACGTTATGTTCTAAGTTCATATTTATGTTATGTAATGCTCAAATTCATGTTATGTTCAAGTTCATATTCAAATTATGCATGTTCACGTTCATGTCACGTACATGTCATGTCACGTCAAGCTAAGTTTCAGTTTCAGTACAAATTATGTCATTTATGCCATACTATATGTCAAGTTATGCTATGCTTACTTACGAATTTGATTATGCATTCATGCTTTTACTATCATGCATGCATCATTAACCTGTGTGAAGGTTTTTTGTTTACTTACCGAGATTTGTAATCAAATCTCACTGTGGTAGTCCCAACTACCATACCTCCCGAATGGTAGATCTTATTACAGGATCTGAAGGATAATCAGGAATCAACCAACTGGAAACGATCGACTAAGCGACGATGCGACGTAGGTGATACTACAGTAGTTACCTCAGGTTACTACTTGTATTTGTGGAGTTCAATCTCCAGCACTCTTTTGATCACAACCATTTTGGACATATGTTGTGATATCAATTTTTTAGTATGTCATTATGTATGAAGTATGTTTTAAGTATTTGGGATATTTCAGTTTGGTGCATAGTACTGCTAAAGAAAAAAATTATCCACTACGAATATTGTATAATACTAGATGCATGTTAGGAACATTGCATCTTATATGTCATGAACAGGGGCAGATAACCTTGTGTTGCATGTCTCTACGCTTCAAATGTCCGTCCGATCCCAAGCGGAATTTGGGGGCGTCACAAGGCGTGCATCGGCTTTAGCTTGCTTGGAAAGGAAGGTGGGATTTTCTTTTCCTTTCTTAGGTGTAGACCAACGAGTTAAGGGGTAGAATGCCTTAGGATAGTTTTTGTTTTTTTTTCTTTTCTTCTTTTTGGTTGCTTCCTATGTAAGCTTGGAGGAGGAAAATGGCATTTTAGTCTTTGTTTCCTCCTTTTGTTGCCTTAACCGATGGGTGCTAGGAAAATAACAAGAAGTCAATAGCTTTCTTAGGAAGCTTACGGGTCCAAGGAAAGAAAGAAGGAACAAAAAAATTAATTGCTTTGGTCAAAGCTTATCACATAAGCTTGGGAGTTGGATGGTGGAGATCTTTTCACCTCAAGGATGCTTCTCAACTACCAATCTAATGACAATGAATAATTGAGTAATTTCCTAAATGAATAAAATTGAAGGACTTAAGGGAAAATATTTCAAAATCTTAAAATCATATCCTAGATTTATTTTAATAAATCATATTTTAGAATAAAGCACACTCATCGGGTATTACAATTAAACTGTATTTTCTTTTTATTATTTGGATTGGATATATGTTGCCTTTGTCAAGAGGCTTGCCTAGTTTGTT
>NW_023344137.1:0-209 GCF_001411555.2 Juglans regia | reverse complement strand
AACCAGCAAACAACCCATCGTCGGCCGAGAGCACGCGTAGGAATCTAGTGCTAAGAAGCACCAAACACCATGCCACACTCACACCTCAAGGATGCCATGCACGACGATCGAACCCCCACGAAGATCAACGCATCAAGAAGGAAACCGTATCAAGGTTCAACCCCATGGGAACAAGGCCATCAAGGTCCGGAAGCCACCTCAATGAAGCA
>NW_023344136.1:0-209 GCF_001411555.2 Juglans regia | reverse complement strand
ATTTTTCTAAGCATGCCTGCAAAAAATCTCGTCCAAATTCAAAGTATTTCGATAAAAAAGGCCTTTATGTTTCCTCGGACATTTGATGTTTCCTCCTGCCGGTTAGGATTTGGCTCTAAATGCTCTTTAGGGGGGGCATGCAAGCCCCAACATGGTCAGCCAGGAGGGCTGACCATGCCGCCCCCCTCACATGGGCATGCCCCTGGCGC
>NW_023344135.1:0-209 GCF_001411555.2 Juglans regia | reverse complement strand
ATGTTGCTTTAAGGACTCCGCCGGCACCTTATGAGAAATCAAAGTCTTTGGGTTCCGGGGGGAGTATGGTCGCAAGGCTGAAACTTAAAGGAATTGACGGAAGGCCACCACCAGGAGTGGAGCCTGCGGCTTAATTTGACTCAACACGGGGAAACTTACCAGGTCCAGACATAGTAAGGATTGACAGACTGAGAGCTCTTTCTTGATTC
>NW_023344131.1:0-209 GCF_001411555.2 Juglans regia | reverse complement strand
GGATGGGTGACCTCCTGGGAAGTCCTCGTGTTGCACCCCTCGTTTTTGTTTTTTCCTCCTTGCGAGATAAATTGACAAGAAGGACCACTCGGGAGTGGATTTTTCGGGAAATCTCGCCCTGCCCATCGCGTAGCCATGGGTTTGGATCAGATCTTCGTTTGGATTGGGATCGGAAGGACGCTAGTATGTCGCTCAAGGATTATATGAAT
>NW_023344129.1:0-252 GCF_001411555.2 Juglans regia | reverse complement strand
ATGCTGGCCTCGCTTCCATGGGGTTTGACGGGCATCTCCATTTTTCATTTTACATTTGGTTGGCCGCATGGTGGCCGGGCCTGTGTGTTTGTTTGCTTCCTCTTTGACGTAGATGTGCACGGCGGATGGAGTTATGGCACCCAGTGCTACGCACATGCTTCATTGAGGTGGCTTCCGGACCTTGATGGCCTTGTTCCCATGGGGTTGAACCTTGATACGGTTTCCTTCTTGATGCGTTGATCTTCGTGGGGG
>NW_023344128.1:0-209 GCF_001411555.2 Juglans regia | reverse complement strand
AAGCTGGCCGCGGAAGGTCACCTCCGCATAGCTAGTTAGCAGGCTGAGGTCTCGTTCGTTAACGGAATTAACCAGACAAATCGCTCCACCAACTAAGAACGGCCGTGCACCACCACCCATAGAATCAAGAAAGAGCTCTCAGTCTGTCAATCCTTACTATGTCTGGACCTGGTAAGTTTCCCCGTGTTGAGTCAAATTAAGCCGCAGGC
>NW_023344127.1:0-209 GCF_001411555.2 Juglans regia | reverse complement strand
ACCATGTGGGCGTTCTCGTGCTCTTGGATGCGGAACATTGTGTTGGTGTGGGGGGTCTCCGGCCTCTTTATCCCAAACCGAGCGTTCTCGTTTGACACGAACGAGTGTCGTGCTCGCGTCTTGATCCTATCCTCCTTCCGGAGTGGTAGGTTTACGTGCGGTGCCGGCATCGAGAATGAATGCTACCTGGTTGATCCTGCCAGTAGTCA
>NW_023344126.1:0-209 GCF_001411555.2 Juglans regia | reverse complement strand
ATGTTTTCATTAATCAAGAACGAAAGTTGGGGGCTCGAAGACGATCAGATACCGTCCTAGTCTCAACCATAAACGATGCCGACCAGGGATCGGCGGATGTTGCTGTAAGGACTCCGCCGGCACCTTATGAGAAATCAAAGTCTTTGGGTTCCGGGGGGAGTATGGTCGCAAGGCTGAAACTTAAAGGAATTGACGGAAGGGCACCACCA
>NW_023344125.1:0-209 GCF_001411555.2 Juglans regia | reverse complement strand
CTAGGTTAGCGCGCAGTTGGGCACCGTAACCCGGCTTCCGGTTCATCCCGCATCGCCAGTTCTGCTTACCAAAAATGGCCCACTTGGAGCTCTCGATTCCTTGGAACGACTCAACAAAGCAGCCGTGCCGTCCTACCTATTTAAAGTTTGAGAATAGGTCGAGGGCGTTGCGCCCCCGATGCCTCTAATCATTGGCTTTACCCGATAGA
>NW_023344124.1:0-209 GCF_001411555.2 Juglans regia | reverse complement strand
CCACGGGGCTGCCAAGGCATGCCATGGGGCTGTCAAGGCAAGCCATGGGGCGTGCGAGCGGGGCTGTCAAGGCAAGCCGTGGGGCATGCCACGGGGCTGTCAAGCCAAGCCATGGGGCTTGCCACGGGGCTGCCTGGGCATGCCATGGGGCGTGCCATGGGGCGTGCCATGGGGCTGTCAAGCCAAGCCATGGGGCGTGCCATGGGGCT
>NW_023344119.1:0-255 GCF_001411555.2 Juglans regia | reverse complement strand
GCGATCATACCAGCACTAATGCACCGGATCCCATCAGAACTCCGCAGTTAAGCGTGCTTGGGCGAGAGTAGTACTAGGATGGGTGACCTCCTGGGAAGTCCTCGTGTTGCACCTCTCGTTTTTGTATTTTCCGCCTTGCGAGATAAATTGACAAGAAGGAGCACTCGGGAGTGGATTTTTGGGAAAATCTCGCCCTGCCCATCGCGTAGCCATGGGTTTGGATCAGATCTCCGTTTGGATTGGGATCGGAAGGAC
>NW_023344118.1:0-209 GCF_001411555.2 Juglans regia | reverse complement strand
CACCGCCGACCGACCTTGATCTTCTGAGAAGGGTTCGAGTGAGAGCATACCTGTCGGGACCCGAAAGATGGTGAACTATGCCTGAGCGGGGCGAAGCCAGAGGACACTCTGGTGGAGGCCCGCAGCGATACTGACGTGCAAATCGTTCGTCTGACTTGGGTATAGGGGCGAAAGACTAATCGAACCGTCTAGTAGCTGGTTCCCTCCGA
>NW_023344117.1:0-209 GCF_001411555.2 Juglans regia | reverse complement strand
TTGTTTGGATGCCTCCTTTGCAACATGCTTGTGCACGGCGGATGGTGTTATGGCACCCAGTGCTACGCACATTGTTGCTCTCGGGGGTATCCGGATGATGCTGGGCTCGCTTCCATGGGGTTTGACGGGCATCTCCATTTTTCATTTTACATTTGGTTGGCCGCATGGTGGCCGGGCCTGTGTGTTTGTTTGCTTCCTCTTTGACGTAG
>NW_023344116.1:0-209 GCF_001411555.2 Juglans regia | reverse complement strand
ACGAAAACGAGCCCAAAAAACGGTCGTCGGGACATGGTCGGCCGGCGGCGGCCGCCGCCACAACCACCGCCGGCGGCGGTGGAGACGATACCCCCCCGCCGGTGACATGGGGGGCGTGGCACACGCCCTTTCCATGGGCGCCAGGGGCATGCCCATGTGAGGGGGGCGGCATGGTCAGCCCTCCTGGCTGACCATGTTGGGGCTTGCAT
>NW_023344111.1:0-209 GCF_001411555.2 Juglans regia | reverse complement strand
GCCGCCGCAATCCGCATCGGTCCACGCCCCGAGTCGATCGGCAGACCGGCATACACCGTTCCACATCCGACCGGGGCGCATCGCCGGCCCCCATCCGCTTCCCTGCCGACAATTTCAAGCACTCTTTGACTCTCTTTTCAAAGTCCTTTTCATCTTTCCCTCGCGGTACTTGTTTGCTATCGGTCTCTCGCCCATATTTAGCCTTGGAC
>NW_023344110.1:0-209 GCF_001411555.2 Juglans regia | reverse complement strand
CGATCCCGAAGGCCAACACAATAGGACCGAAATCCTATGATGTTATCCCATGCTAATGTATACAGAGCGTAGGCTTGCTTTGAGCACTCTAATTTCTTCAAAGTGACAGCACCGGAGGCACGACCCGGCCAGTTAAGGCCAGGAGCGCATCGCCGGTAGAAGGGACGAGCAGACCGGTGCACACCAGGGGCGGACCGCTCTGCCCAACC
>NW_023344109.1:0-299 GCF_001411555.2 Juglans regia | reverse complement strand
TCGGGACAGTTGTTGAGGTCTCAACCCCTTGGGAGCCAAGCCAAACCAGCAAACAACCCATCGTCGGCCGAGAGCACGCGTAGGAATCTAGTGCTAAGAAGCACCAAACACCATGCCACACTCACACCTCAAGGATGCCATGCACGAGGAACGAACCCCCACGAAGATCAACGCATCAAGAAGGAAACCGTATCAAGGTTCAACCCCATGGGAACAAGGCCATCAAGGTCCGGAAGCCACCTCAATGAAGCATGTGCGTAGCACTGGGTGCCATAACACCATCCGCCGTGCACATCTAC
>NW_023344108.1:0-209 GCF_001411555.2 Juglans regia | reverse complement strand
CTGGGTTTGAAGGAACTTCTTTTGAGGATGCATTTGGAGGGATTTTGAATTCAAAGAAAGATGTTAATCAGCATGAATCTCTCTCAAAAACACCCAACAGCAGGAGCAATCTCAGTAGGGCTCATGAAACTGGCGGGAGGCATGGGGGGGAAGGTTTGACTAGAGATTTTTTGGGTCTTAGAGCTCTCTCTCACAGTGACATTCTCAAT
>NW_023344106.1:0-209 GCF_001411555.2 Juglans regia | reverse complement strand
CATGGGGTTGAACCTTGATACGGTTTCCTTCTTGATGCGTTGATCTTCGTGGGGGTTCGATCCTCGTGCATGGCATCCTTGAGGTGTGAGTGTGGCATGGTGTTAGGTGCTTCTTAGCACTAGATTCCTACGCGTGCTCTCGGCCGACGATGGGTTGTTTGCTGGTTTGGCTTGGCTCCCAAGGGGTTGAGACCTCAACAACTGTCCCG
>NW_023344105.1:0-209 GCF_001411555.2 Juglans regia | reverse complement strand
AAAGAAAAGAAGATCAAAACTCACAAGGGAGTGGCAGAGTAGCAAACCGCGTGGGAGTCGTGGGTTGTGAATAGAGCAAGGGAGAGAGGGAGGGTCTCGGGCTGTTGGGCTAGGCTTGGAGGAGAAGGGGGATCTGATGGAGGACTGGTGATAGTGTCAAGGGGTGAGTGGTGGCGAAAGGCGTCCCTAGCGGTGGCGGCGATATAGAG
>NW_023344104.1:0-209 GCF_001411555.2 Juglans regia | reverse complement strand
ACTTCTCCTTCCTCTAAATGATAAGGTTCAGTGGACTTCTCGCGACGTTGCCGGCAGCGAACCGCCCACATCGCCTCGATCCGAACACTTCACCGGACCATTCACTCGGTAGGAGCGACGGGCGGTGTGTACAAAGGGCAGGGACGTAGTCAACGCGAGCTGATGACTCGCGCTTACTAGGAATTCCTCGTTGAAGACCAACAATTGCA
>NW_023344101.1:0-209 GCF_001411555.2 Juglans regia | reverse complement strand
GTCGAGCCTGCCCCGCTAGGCATGGGAAATAAGAGAAGAGAAAATAGTAACAATCGGGACAGTTGTTGAGGTCTCAACCCCTTGGGAGCCAAGCCAAACCAGCATACAACCCATCGTCGGCCGAGAGCACGCGTAGGAATCTAGTGCTAAGAAGCACCAAACACCATGCCACACTCACACCTCAAGGATGCCATGCACGAGGATCGAAC
>NW_023344100.1:0-257 GCF_001411555.2 Juglans regia | reverse complement strand
ATGTGTTCCAAGCATCACCTATCGATTTTTGCCTATTTTCGATTTTTTTTGATTTTTCGGATTTATTTAATCAAAAAAATTAAATAAAAAAATCCCGATGTCGAAAAATTGTGAGGCTTGCTCCTTCTTCAAGATATGATTTTTCTAAGCATGCCTGCAAAAAATCTCGTCCAAATTCAAAGTATTTCGATAAAAAAGGCCTTTATGTTTCCTCGGACATTTGATGTTTCCTCCTGCCGGTTGGGATTTGGCTCTAA
>NW_023344099.1:0-209 GCF_001411555.2 Juglans regia | reverse complement strand
ATGAATTTAGGAAACCAATTTGGGTGGTTTCAATTGTCCAAAAGCACGAGACAAGTGTTCGCCCCCGTTCATGCACGTCGGGTGGCAACATTGGGGGGCCATGTCGTGAGTGTTGTATTGCAATCTTTTGAGGCAACAAGGAAGATTGCTTTTGTAGAGTTTGTGTGATCTACGGTGTTCTTCGTCGGACCTTTGTGTGCTTGACATGG
>NW_023344098.1:0-209 GCF_001411555.2 Juglans regia | reverse complement strand
CGCTGTGCATGCCATGGGGCTGTCAAGGAAAGCCATGGGGCTGTCAAGGCATGGCCCGTGGGCACCGTGCTAACCTCGCTGTGCATGCCATGGGGCATGCCATGCGCACCACCGAGGCAAGCCATGGGGCTGTCAAGGCATCGCCCGTGGGCACCGTGCTAACCTCGCTGTGCATGCCACGGGGCTGTCAAGGCAGGCCATGGGGCGTG
>NW_023344097.1:0-209 GCF_001411555.2 Juglans regia | reverse complement strand
GACACACGGCTCAAGGGGACCTGTGTAGCACCCATATGGTCATGTTAATGATTAAGACTATTGAATAAGATTCCAAGTTCAAGTCATGTTTCACGTTATGTTACATTCAAGTTTACGTTCACGCAATCATGGTAATCCCATGAGACAAGAATATGTTTCAAGTTCATGTTATGTTATGTTCACGTTCACGTTATGTTCCAAGTTCATGT
>NW_023344096.1:0-209 GCF_001411555.2 Juglans regia | reverse complement strand
GACACACGGCTCAAGGGGACCTGTGTAGCACCCATATGGTCACGTTAATGATTAAGTTTATTGAATAAGATTCCAAGTTCAAGTCATGTTTCACGTTATGTTACATTCAAGTTTACGTTCACGCAATCATGGTAATCCCATGAGACAAGAATATGTTTCAAGTTCATGTTATGTTATGTTCACGTTCACGTTATGTTCCAAGTTCATGT
>NW_023344095.1:0-209 GCF_001411555.2 Juglans regia | reverse complement strand
CGCAGGTTCACCTACGGAAACCTTGTTACGACTTCTCCTTCCTCTAAATGATAAGGTTCAGTGGACTTCTCGCGACGTTGCCGGCAGCGAACCGCCCACATCGCTTCGATCCGAACACTTCACCGGACCATTCAATCGGTAGGAGCGACGGGCGGTGTGTACAAAGGGCAGGGACGTAGTCAACGCGAGCTGATGACTCGCGCTTACTA
>NW_023344094.1:0-209 GCF_001411555.2 Juglans regia | reverse complement strand
GAGTTTTACTCCTCTTGTTCTTAATTGAACTTTTGAACTTATCAAAGGTAAATCACAACCTTTGTGGCGTTCTTCCTTTGTAATCTGGGTTCTTGAGACGGGTTATTCAACGGGTCTAGATTTTAATATAATCTAGGTTCTTGAAACGAGTTCTTATCGGGTCTAGATTCTCCATCCTTGACTTGATTTTGGCTTTCTTGGGGAGTTTT
>NW_023344093.1:0-209 GCF_001411555.2 Juglans regia | reverse complement strand
GTATCGCTGCGGGCCTCCACCAGAGTTTCCTCTGGCTTCGCCCCGCTCAGGCATAGTTCACCATCTTTCGGGTCCCGACAGGTATGCTCTCACTCGAACCCTTCGCAGAAGATCAAGGTCGGTCGGCGGTGCAACCCACAAGGGGATCCCACCAATCAGCTTCCTTACGCCTTACGGGTTTACTAGCCCGTTGACTCGCACACATGTCA
>NW_023344091.1:0-209 GCF_001411555.2 Juglans regia | reverse complement strand
AACCACACCCCAACCAAGCACAAGGCTAGCTGAGCGTGTGGAAGCATTGTGTGGTGTCGAGCCTGCCCCGCTAGGCATGGGAAATAAGAGAAGAGAAAATAGTATCAATCGGGACAGTTGTTGAGGTCTCAACCCCTTGGGAGCCAAGCCAAACCAGCAAACAACCCATCGTCGGCCGAGAGCACGCGTAGGAATCTAGTGCTAAGAAG
>NW_023344089.1:0-249 GCF_001411555.2 Juglans regia | reverse complement strand
CTCATGGGATTACCATGATTGCGTGAACGTAAACTTGAACGTAACATAACGTGAAACATGACTTGAACTTGGAATCTTATTCAATAGACTTAATCATTAACGTGCCCATATGGGTGCTACACAGGTCCCCTTGAGCCGTGTGTCCCTGCCGATTACCGCATCACATCACAGGTTTCTATACCAGCTGTGAGTGCGTTAATACGTACTCCACAGTTGTTGTGGCCCCACGTATTCTACGTGTCACAATTG
>NW_023344088.1:0-209 GCF_001411555.2 Juglans regia | reverse complement strand
ATCCGCATCGGTCCACGCCCCGAGTCGATCGGCAGACCGGCATACACCGTTCCACATCCGACCGGGGCGCATCGCCGGCCCCCATCCGCTTCCCTCCCGACAATGTCAAGCACTCTTTGACTCTCTTTTCAAAGTCCTTTTCATCTTTCCCTCGCGGTACTTGTTTGCTATCGGTCTCTCGCCCATATTTAGCCTTGGACGGAATTTAC
>NW_023344087.1:0-209 GCF_001411555.2 Juglans regia | reverse complement strand
CAACAGTGGGTAACGGCCTATGATAAGTGAAAGATAAGTTAATGTTCATGCTCATGCTCATGATTTTTATGCATGTATTTATGAATATGCACGCTTTTCAAGACACCTTATGTTTATTATGTTTACTGTATGATGTGTTGCTTATTGAGTATTCGACTCATTTTAGTTTGTTTTCATGTTTTTAAACCCCTCCCAGGTGATGACATTTA
>NW_023344084.1:0-209 GCF_001411555.2 Juglans regia | reverse complement strand
CACTAAAACCATACTTGAACTTTTTGGTTTCTCTTCTAAGTTCAAAACAGAATTTTGTTTCTAACTTGTTTTGATCAACCTCTTGATCCATGACTTATAAAGAATTGATCTTCAAACCAAAACATCACATGGTTCAAAAAGGTGTCCTAAAACAGATCCAAGCTTCAAACTCAAGATCACATGGGTAAACATCAACCAAAACATAAATT
>NW_023344082.1:0-209 GCF_001411555.2 Juglans regia | reverse complement strand
ACTGCAGGTCGGCAATCGGGCGACGGGCGCACGCGTCGCTTCTAGCCCGGATTCTGACTTAGAGGCGTTCAGTCATAATCCAGCGCACGGTAGCTTCGCGCCACGGGCTTTTCAACCAAGCGCGATGACCAATTGTGCGAATCAACGGTTCCTCTCGTACTAGGTTGAATTACTATTGCGACACTGTCATCAGTAGGGTAAAACTAACC
>NW_023344081.1:0-209 GCF_001411555.2 Juglans regia | reverse complement strand
CCCTAAAGAGCATTTAGAGCCAAATCCCAACCGGCAGGAGGAAACATCAAATGTCCGAGGAAACATAAAGGCCTTTTTTATCGAAATACTTTGAATTTGGACGAAATTTTTTGCAGGCATGCTTAGAAAAATCATATCTTGAAGTAGGAGCAAGCCTCACAATTTTTCGACATCGGGATTTTTTTATTTAATTTTTTTGATTAAATAAA
>NW_023344080.1:0-272 GCF_001411555.2 Juglans regia | reverse complement strand
GGTGACCAGCTAATTAGGCCCCATTCGCAACCTGTTGACTGTACTTCGTCAACCCAGGGAATTTCACACCTATTTAGACACTCCAGCGTGAACAAAGGAGTTCCAGTAGGATATTACCCCATCCTAGCGCTTAGGGTCGTGATTGACATGAATGACTTAACTGGCAGTCATGACATTTCGTAACGTGACGTAACATGAACGTGACATAAAAGACAGAAATCTTGACGTAACATAACGTGACATGAACGTAGGACGACAGACATGACATACTT
>NW_023344079.1:0-209 GCF_001411555.2 Juglans regia | reverse complement strand
TGGAACTCCTTTGTTCACGCTGGAGTGTCTAAATAGGTGTGAAATTCCCTGGGTTGACGAAGTACAGTCAACAGGTTGCGAATGGGGCCTAATTAGCTGGTCACCGGAGCGCGCCAGGCACTAACGCCGATGGTGCCACACATTATGCTATGTGTGTCCACAGCAAGTGTGGCACAAACAGATAAGTCATGGGGCCACAACAACTGTGG
>NW_023344078.1:0-209 GCF_001411555.2 Juglans regia | reverse complement strand
ATGGTCCATGACAACCAACGTAAACTCGAAGGCTTGCATGGTAACACGTGGACAACTTCAGAGTCCAGCCAGCACCCAAAGATGAGCACCGACAAGGACAAGGGTCAACGAGAGGGACAAATTCCATCTTTGTAGGTATGCAACACAGGAACCCTTCGGTAGCCCAACATGCTATTCACACGAGGAGCAAAAATGAGGAGGAGCACGCC
>NW_023344076.1:0-209 GCF_001411555.2 Juglans regia | reverse complement strand
GCTGGATTATGACTGAACGCCTCTAAGTCAGAATCCGGGCTAGAAGCGACGCGTGCGCCCGTCGCCCGATTGCCGACCTGCAGTAGGGGCCTTAGGGCCCCCAGTGGCACGTGTCGTTGGTGAAGCCCTCGCGGCGGATGAGCCGTGCGGGCCGCCTTGAAGTACAATTCTCACCGAGCGGCGGGTAGAATCCTTTGCAGACGACTTAA
>NW_023344074.1:0-209 GCF_001411555.2 Juglans regia | reverse complement strand
CTCAGTCCGGCATGCCAAAAATACAGTGAAATGCGTTAGTGCAGAAATACATAAAATTCGTGAGAATACTTTGGAGAAATACTTACAGCGCTATATGATAATTTTCGGAGGATCACGAAGCTGAAAAATGCGACGTCTGAGCAACACCACAGTGTAAAATACACTGTGGCCGTGGGTCACAAATACCCACTTTTCAACGGAGACAAACG
>NW_023344073.1:0-209 GCF_001411555.2 Juglans regia | reverse complement strand
CCTTGTTCCCATGGGGTTGAACCTTGATACGGTTTCCTTCTTGATGCGTTGATCTTCGTGGGGGTTCGATCCTCGTGCATGGCATCCTTGAGGTGTGAGTGTGGAATGGTGTTTGGTGCTTCTTAGCACTAGATTCCTACGCGTGCTCTCGGCCGACGATGGGTTGTTTGCTGGTTTGGCTTGGCTCCCAAGGGGTTGAGACCTCAACA
>NW_023344072.1:0-209 GCF_001411555.2 Juglans regia | reverse complement strand
CTGGTGCCAGCAGCCGCGGTAATTCCAGCTCCAATAGCGTATATTTAAGTTGTTGCAGTTAAAAAGCTCGTAGTTGGATCTTGGGTTGGGCAGAGCGGTCCGCCGCTGGTGTGCACCGGTCTGCTCGTCCCTTCTACCGGCGATGCGCTCCTGGCCTTAACTGGCCGGGTCGTGCCTCCGGTGCTGTTACTTTGAAGAAATTAGAGTGC
>NW_023344071.1:0-209 GCF_001411555.2 Juglans regia | reverse complement strand
TCGAGGTCGAATTCATCCTAACAAGGGAATCAGGTAAAAAATATAATATATTAATCTAAGTGAAAAAAATGTACTGAAAAGTAAACTCACCAGCACACGACTTCAAATGTGCTCCTTAATCTCATTCGGAACATCTCGCCATGAGCGCACATAAAATGGAGTATAAGCTCGAACTACTGTGCCAATATAGGAGGAAAGCGCTGCTGCAC
>NW_023344070.1:0-224 GCF_001411555.2 Juglans regia | reverse complement strand
GGATCCCCCCGAGAGCAACAATGTGCGTAGCACTGGGTGCCATAACCCCACCCGCCGTGCACAAGCATGTGGCAAGGGAGGCATCCAAACAAATGGGCCCACCCGCCATGGGGTAGACTAGAGCACCCGAGGGCTAGCCAACGTGAGAAAGCCCCTAGCACGACCGATTGCCCCCATCAACAAGCCCATGCGCGGCACTAGGTGCCACCAAATCCGTCCCTAAA
>NW_023344068.1:0-209 GCF_001411555.2 Juglans regia | reverse complement strand
CATTTAGAGACGCGTTTGCAGGACCAACAGAGAGACCAGGAGGAAAGAATACGCAGTGAAGTGCAAGAGCAAGTGCAACGAGAGATGATGGTGCAAATGGAGCGGGTTATGTCGTTGCAACAGAATCCCCGTGGGCGAGGGAAAAAGAAGAAATAAATTTTATCAATATTTCTGACTAGTTTTAATATCTAATTTTGTACTTTTATAAG
>NW_023344065.1:0-209 GCF_001411555.2 Juglans regia | reverse complement strand
ATCGTCGGCCGAGAGCACGCGTAGGAATCTAGTGCTAAGAAGCACCAAACACCATGCCACACTCACACCTCAAGGATGCCATGCACGAGGATCGAACCCCCACGGAGATCAACGCATCAAGAAGGAAACCGTATCAAGGTTCAACCCCATGGGAACAAGGCCATCAAGGTCCGGAAGCCACCTCAATGAAGCATGTGCGTAGCACTGGG
>NW_023344063.1:0-209 GCF_001411555.2 Juglans regia | reverse complement strand
GTCTTTAAGCCATGGATCAAGAGATTGATCATAGTTAGTTGGGAAAAGCAGTTTTCTGTTTTGGACTAAGTTTAAAACCAAAAACTCCAAGTGTTGTTTTGTGACTTTTGGTGAGTTTTGTTTGATGATTTAAAGCATGTTTGATCTTAGGATGATGTTATGAATATGTTAGAAGTAAGATTTGATTTTTTTGGAATTCTTGGAGATGT
>NW_023344062.1:0-209 GCF_001411555.2 Juglans regia | reverse complement strand
TATAAATAAAAAATAAAATCATTATAATATATAAATAAAAAATAAAATCACTATAATATATAAATAAAAAATAAAATCACTATAATATTTATCACTATTAAATAGAAATAAAAAATAAAATCATTATAATATATAAATAAAAAATAAAATCATTATAATATATAAATAAAAAATAAAATCACTATAATAAAATAACTATAATATATAAA
>NW_023344060.1:0-209 GCF_001411555.2 Juglans regia | reverse complement strand
AACCACCCAAATTGGTTTCCTAAATTCATTCCAATACATCTTGGATGTGTTCCAAGCATCACCTATCGATTTTTGCCTATTTTCGATTTTTTTTGATTTTTCGGCTTTATTTAATCAAAAAAATTAAATAAAAAAATCCCGATGTCGAAAAATTGTGAGGCTTGCTCCTACTTCAAGATATGATTTTTCTAAGCATGCCTGCAAAAAAT
>NW_023344059.1:0-289 GCF_001411555.2 Juglans regia | reverse complement strand
CGGGACATGGTCGGCCGGCGGCGGCCGCCGCCACAACCACCGCCGGCGGCGGAGGAGACGATACCCCCCCGCCGGTGGCATGGGGGGCGTGGCACACGCCCTTTCCATGGGCGCCAGGGGCATGCCCATGTGAGGGGGGCGGCCTGGTCAGCCCTCCTGGCTGACCATGTTGGGGCTTGCATGCCCCCCCTAAAGAGCATTTAGAGCCAAATCCCAACCGGCAGGAGGAAACATCAAATGTCCGAGGAAACATAAAGGCCTTTTTTATCGAAATACTTTGAATTTGGAC
>NW_023344058.1:0-209 GCF_001411555.2 Juglans regia | reverse complement strand
CCCCATGGGAACAAGGCCATCAAGGTCCGGAAGCCACCTCAATGAAGCATGTGCGTAGCACTGGGTGCCATAACACCATCCGCCGTGCACATCTACGTCAAAGACGAAGCAAACAAACACACAGGCCCGGCCACCATGCGGCCAACCAAATGTAAAATGAAAAATGGAGATGCCCGTCAAACCCCATGGAAGCGAGGCCAGCATCATCC
>NW_023344057.1:0-209 GCF_001411555.2 Juglans regia | reverse complement strand
TCGGCCCGTCTTGAAACACGGACCAAGGAGTCTGACATGTGTGCGAGTCAACGGGCTAGTAAACCCGTAAGGCGTAAGGAAGCTGATTGGTGGGATCCCCTTGTTGGTTGCACCGCCGACCGACCTTGATCTTCTGAGAAGGGTTCGAGTGAGAGCATACCTGTCGGGACCCGAAAGATGGTGAACTATGCCTGAGCGGGGCGAAGCCA
>NW_023344056.1:0-209 GCF_001411555.2 Juglans regia | reverse complement strand
CTCGGGGGTATCCGGATGATGCTGGCCTCGCTTCCATGGGGTTTGACGGGCGACGACCGTTTTTTGGGCTCGCTTTCGTGGGGGTGATTCCTACATTCTCGCTTCCTTTCTAGCAACAAGCTTGTGCTTTAGGGACGGATTTGGTGGCACCTAGTGCCGCGCATGGGCTTGTTGATGGGGGCAATCGGTCGTGCTAGGGGCTTTCTCAC
>NW_023344054.1:0-209 GCF_001411555.2 Juglans regia | reverse complement strand
CTAAAGAGCATTTAGAGCCAAATCCCAACCGGCAGGAGGAAACATCAAATGTCCGAGGAAACATAAAGGCCTTTTTTATCGAAATACTTTGAATTTGGACGAGACTTTTTGCAGGCATGCTTAGAAAAATCATATCTTGAAGTAGGAGCAAGCCTCACAATTTTTCGACATCGGGATTTTTTTATTTAATTTTTTTGATTAAATAAATC
>NW_023344051.1:0-209 GCF_001411555.2 Juglans regia | reverse complement strand
AGTCCAGCCAGCACCCAAAGATGAGCACCGACAAGGACAAGGGGCAACGAGAGGGACAAATTCCATCTTTGTAGGTATGCAACACAGGAACCCTTCGGTAGCCCGACATGCTATTCACACGAGGAGCAAAAATGAGGAGGAGCACGCCTAACAGTTCGATGCACAAGCACGGAGCCTGTCAAGACATACAACCTTGTCACCACTCACAC
>NW_023344049.1:0-255 GCF_001411555.2 Juglans regia | reverse complement strand
GTTGCCCCTTGTCCTTGTCGGTGCTCATCTTTGGGTGCTGGCTGGACTCTGAAGTTGTCCACGTGTTACCATGCAAGCCTTCGAGTTTACGTTGGTTGTCATGGTCCATGTGGGCGTTCTCGTGCTCTTGGATGCGGAACATTGTGTTGGTGTGGGGGGTCTCCGGCCTCTTTATCCCAAACCGAGCGTTCTCGTTTGACACGAACGATTGTCGTGCTCGCGTCTTGATCCTATCCTCCTTCCGGAGTGGTAGGT
>NW_023344048.1:0-209 GCF_001411555.2 Juglans regia | reverse complement strand
CGTTCCACATCCGACCGGGGCGCATCGCCGGCCCCCATCCGCTTCCCTCCCGACAATTTCAAGCACTCTTTGACTCTCTTTTCAAAGTCCTTTTCATCTTTCCCGCGCGGTACTTGTTTGCTATCGGTCTCTCGCCCATATTTAGCCTTGGACGGAATTTACCGCCCAATTGGGGCTGCATTCCCAAACAACCCGACTCGCCGACAGCG
>NW_023344046.1:0-209 GCF_001411555.2 Juglans regia | reverse complement strand
AATGGATAGTTTTAAGGGTGTTTTTAAACTTAGGATAGGAAGATCTTTGTTACAAGATTTTGGTTTATTCATGAGTTTTGGAACTTGAAAGAATTGCAACCAAAGTAAGACAAATGGCCTATGTAGGTTTCGGCCATAGTGAGTTTTTCATAGTTGTGATTGGTTTTAAATTTTTCTGAGTTGAGATTTGAGTTTGGGACAAAATTTAC
>NW_023344044.1:0-209 GCF_001411555.2 Juglans regia | reverse complement strand
ACATCATAAGAAGTGTTTGGGGTTGGGGCAACGATGCGTGACACCCAGGCAGACGTGCCCTCGGCCGAATGGCTTCGGGCGCAACTTGCGTTCAAAGACTCGATCATTCGCGGGATTCTGCAATTCACACCAAGTATCGCATTTCGCTACGTTCTTCATCGATGCGAGAGCCGAGATATCCGTTGCCGAGAGTCGTTATGTATCATGGT
>NW_023344043.1:0-209 GCF_001411555.2 Juglans regia | reverse complement strand
AGACCCTTTATTCTAACTTATTTAGCAGTGGATCCGGAAGTATGTTCTACTGTATAATTTTAAGTCTTGTCAGCGTTTGGAAAGATATGACTTTCATTGTATCTACTTCTTACTATTGAATGAAGCAATATTTGATTCTCAGAAAGAACAAAAAAAAAAAAATTGACCATGCCCAGTGAAAGACAATATACCTACAAATTTATTGAAAT
>NW_023344041.1:0-209 GCF_001411555.2 Juglans regia | reverse complement strand
TCTTGATGATCCATCCTATCCCTCACTTCACCCAACACTAAGTTCAACTTCTCAAACTGTTGTTGCATGACTTGCAACACAAAGGATGTGTTATCTACCATCTCATTTGGTGATGAGTCACTCCTATGAGACATCATAATGTGCTGCACAAAAAGAATGCTAGTGAAAAACCTCACACACTCCCTTACGTGTTTACACTCAAATAATGA
>NW_023344040.1:0-209 GCF_001411555.2 Juglans regia | reverse complement strand
ACAGTTGTTGTGGCCCCATGACTTATCTGTTTGTGCCACACTTGCTGTGGACACACGTAACATAATGTGTGGCACCATCGGCGTTAGTGCCTGGCGCGCTCCGGAGACCAGCTAATTAGGCCCCATTCGCAACCTGTTGACTGTACTTCGTCAACCCAGGGAATTTCACACCTATTTAGACACTCCAGCGTGAACAAAGGAGTTCCACT
>NW_023344039.1:0-276 GCF_001411555.2 Juglans regia | reverse complement strand
TTCTAGCAACAAGCTTGTGCTTTAGGGACGGATTTGGTGGCACCTAGTGCCACGCATGGGCTTGTTGATGGGGGCAATCGGTCGTGCTAGGGGCTTTCTCACGTTGGCTAGCCCTCGTGTGCTCTAGTCTACCCCATGGCGGTTGGGTCTATTTGTTTGGATGCCTCCTTTGCAACATGCTTGTGCACGGCGGATGGTGTTATGGCACCCAGTGCTACGCACATTGTTGCTCTCGGGGGTATCCGGATGATGCTGGCCTCGCTTCCATGGGGTTTG
>NW_023344038.1:0-15782 GCF_001411555.2 Juglans regia | reverse complement strand
AAGGTTGGTAATTTGATTGGTGTGGTTCCATGTATTTTAATATGAAATCTATGGATGTGGAGGTGTTCAACATGTATGGAGGGACACAAGGATTGTTTTAATATTTTGTGGAGGAAGGTTAAATACTGGCTCCATTGGGTTGGTTTGAGGCTTAGGTAGTCAAGAAATCTTCATCAATGTGACCAAGCAATTTTTGAGGATTTAAATTTTCCGGTTGTAACTCATTCAAGAAGAAATTTTATTGTAGTATCTTGGGAGAAGTCGGAGCTGGGTTGGTTCAAATTAAATACGGATGGTAGTAGCTTGGGGAATCCGGGAAAGTCGGGTGTTAAGGGTTGCTTTGAAATCATGAGGAAAATCTGGTTTTTGCCTATTCTGAACAAATTGGCTTTGGTTCAAATAATAAAACTGAGTTGTTGGGGGTTCTTTTTGGATTGGGTAGATGTACGACCATGGGCTTGGTGAATATTGTTGTTGAATTAGACTCGTCGTTGGTTGTGAATTGGCTGGAGAAAGGTAGATGTCAGATTTGGTACCTGGAGGATTTTTGGGAGGAGATAATCTTGCTCAGCCGAGGCCTTAATATTCAGTTTAGACATGTGTTTAAAGAGGGAAATAAAGCTGTGATTGACTTGCTAAAGGTGGTAGTACTGGGATTACGCAGGAGTATACGTCGGCTAACATCCCAAGGAAGCTCAAAGGGATTTTATGCTTGGATAAATGTGGTTTTCCGTGCCTGAGAAAGAGGTAATTTGTGGTCATCTGGTTTGGTGGCCATTACGTAAAAGGCAGGATTCGTTTACGATTACATTGTTTTTTTTTTACGTTTATGTTGGTGCGGGCGGAGTTTTCTTTTGGACTTGATCCTTCGTTTTTCATTGTATTGATCTCGTTAATAAGTGTCCTGGTTGTTTTATATTGGGTTTTGGTTGTCAAAGTTTTGGTCATTGACTCATGGGATGGGCATATATGTAAATCCTGTGGGTCTTGGATGTTGTCACGGTTTTCCTCCGCCATAAGTAATTTTTTTTCAAATAAAAGTGGGCTGGAGTCACTCTTTGACATGCGACCTCGTCTCTTCATTTAAAATAAAATAGAATAACTATATATTAGTATTTGTTATAGTTAGTTTAATTTATTATAACTATATATAGTTATATATATTTTGTTATAGTGATTTAACCTATTAAAAAAACTTGTTATAGTGATTAATATCTAATACTATATAGTATAGTATTAGTTATAGTGATTTAGTATAACTATATTAGTATAAGTATAACTATAGTCTATATTAGACTATTAATATTAGTTATATATTAGTATAGCTATATAATATATTAGACTATATAATAGTATTAATATTAGACTATTAGTATAGCTATATATTAGTATTAGTTATAGTGATTTAGTATAACTATATTAATATAAGTATGACTATAGTCTATATTAGACTATAAGTATAACTATAGCTATAGTAAGTTTGTTAATTGTTATATTAGTATTTGTTAATTGTTATAGTGAGTTTAATTTATTATAACTATATTATTGATTGTATTATAGTTATAGTATTAGTATAGTAATTTATTATAGTGACAGTATTAGTATAGTGATTATTTAGTATATTGATTTATATACTAATTTATACATAGACTTGAAGTATATTACTAATAGTAATATAGTATTAGACATTAGTATTAGGTCATAAAATGTAAATTTTAATTAATATAAATTATATACTAATATATATTAGTATTACTAATCTACTAGTGTCTTGTGTACTTATAAAAAAAAAACTATTGAGAATTTATTAGGCCATCAAAATTTAGTAATAATATTTGGGTGATTTTCTTTCTTTTTTGGTTCTTACTTCTTATGATAAAATGTTATTAATAACTTAAAAAATATATTTTATGTTTAAAGCATATGATCAATTAAATTTTCATCTTTAAGATTAAAATTTTATTTTATAAGTTATAATAACATTATCTTATATATAATTATATTAATAATTTATGATCAAACAAATTACAAATGTTCATATTTAAGATTAACATTTTATGTTATAATTTATAAATTATAATATGAAATTATTTCATATATGATATATAATTATATATATTATATATAAAAATTTCATATATAATTATATATTATATATAAAACTTATATATATATAAATATTTTGTATAATATATAAAATTAATTTTTATATTTTTTTTCCAACCGGTCCAGTCCCAGAAACTACTGAACCGAAACTGGACCGGGTCCGGTCGGTTTTCATAATATAGGAACCGCCAATCGGTCCTAGACCAGACCGGTTCAAAATCGGGCCAACCGGTTTGGTCCAGGCCTATTTTCTGATTTTTCAATTTAAATTTACACCCCTAAACATTTCGGAGGGAATAATAGTTTGGACTACCAAGTGAGATTTGATTACAAATCTCAGCAAGTTAACAAATAACTTTAACTAGCAGTGTACATATGCATGCTTGATAGTAACAATGTGAATACTGACATGAACATGAATAATGTGGCGTGAACTAACATAATCTGGAATTGATGTGAACTGATCTAACATGAAAAGAACTTGGATTGAACATGAAATAATGTGACATGATGTGAACTAAATCTAAACTGAACTTGAAACTAAACATGAACTTAGAATCTTATTCCCATATTAATTGCTTGATTAAACATGAAATGTGGATGCTACACAAGTCCACTTGAGTCGTGTTATAATAGCCCACTAGACTTTTAATGGATGATCTTCTTTCGGCTTTAGGAACCTCGTGAAAATCCCGAAAAAGTTTCACGAATCAACCAATAGTGTAGGTTTTAGTCTACTAGGATAGTCAATCTTACTACTCACTATGACGCCAAAAATACGATTTTATTTATTTGAGGTACTCAGGAGTGTGAGAATGAGAAACAATCTGTGCCATTAGACTCAGATGAATATGTAGGACTTTATGGCTCAATAAAACGATTTTTGTTTTATAGACAACAATTGTTCAAAAATGCATTTTGAATTGTTTGAGGCACTTAGGAGTTGAATTTCTTGAAATGAAGTATGCCCCTAATTTCATATGAATATTTGGATTTTAACTCGCAAAGTTATTTTCACAATTTTTGGAGGGAATAGTGACCCCAGTGTAAGCGCCATGTGGCTCGTAGTCCGGTGTTTTCAAGATCATAATGTGGAATGTCCAAATTTGGTTAGGAAAGTTTTATTTCGACAATGTGGAATGTCCAAATTAGATTAGTGTGGACCTTGTTTTGTTTCTGGTCTTGGCTGACACCACATCACCCAAAGTGTCGTTCACAAATTTCCTATCACCCCCTCCAGATGTATGAGTGTCGTTCTTTTCCATTTCACTAGCCTTTAATCACTTTTGAAGTCTTTTCTTGGAGAGGAAACTAGAGGAACTCTCGGATAGTTTTTCTTGCCTTCTACGCTCGACTTTTTCAAAGCTGTTGTAAGTTTTTTCTCACAAAGTACCCTTTACATAATATATTTATCTTTGAGTCTAGTTTCTGGTGGTATTTGTTTTGTAATTGTTCATGGTTGTTTAATGGGTGAAAAATTGGTTTAAGCAAAAGAGGTAAGTCAGAACGATAAATTGGACAATTTGTGATTCTTTGATTTTTTTAATGGTGTTCTTGGTCTGATATTTTTATGGTTTATATTTAATATGATAATATACAAGTTTGATGAAGATTCATTGCATGTTATAAGTTTTTATAAGAGTTTTGCAAAGATCTAAAAAGTTGCAAGCTGGGAGTATGAAAACAAAATTCTATTTTGAATAAGTTTAGGTCTTTTGTGGTGAAGCATGATCCAATGGCTTTGATATTCACATATGATGTTCCTAAAACTTTGCTCTACATGTTCAGATGTTATTTTGAGGATTTGTGGTTTCGATTTTAAAGCTGGGAATTTCTATGCATGGAAAGGTCTGGATAGGTCTTGTATTTGAGGTTTTCGGGTAGATCTATGTTTTTATGCAAATCTTGCCATGTGATCTCAAGTTCAATGCTTAGATCTATTCTTAGAATTGATTACTAAGCATATGATATTGTTCATTTATATTTTATGTCATGAAAGGTTTCAGATCTAATGCTTTTGATCAAAACCAAACAACATAGGAATGTGTTAAGTTTGATTGTGTTAGTTAAAGGGTTAAAATGATTGTGTTAAGTTTGATTTTGTGACTTTTTGTGATTTTGGCTTGATGATTCAAAACATGATAGTTTTTAGGAATGTGTTATGAATTTATTGAGTATATTATTGAACTTTTGGAGTTGTTGGAGTTGTTTCGAAAATAGATAAAACCTTGAACATCAAAAGTTGTTCTTAAAGTTAAATACTTGAAGTTTTATTTTGAAGAAATTTATGATTTTTGTGATCTAAATGTTTTTTATTTGTTCTAGTATGTTATTTGAGCTTAGGATGTGATTTTTGTATGTTGCATATTGTTTTAGCATGAGAAATGAGGTTTGAAATAATTGCAACAAAAGTCAAGAGTTTTAGCTTATACATGTTTCGATGCTTGGAGTTGTTTGAAAATGGATAGATCATGAACAACAAGGGTTGTTCTTTGAGGTCAAAATACTTGAAGTTTTGATATGAAGGAAGTTTTTATTTTTATGATGTAAGTTTTTTGTGTTTGTTCTAGCATGTTATTAAAGCATAGGATGTGATTTTGCATGTTGCATGTTTTGCTTTTAGCATGAAAGATAGTGTTTGAAAGAATTGCAACAAAAATAAGAGTTTAGCGTGTTTCATGTTTCGGCCCCTAGTTCACATGGTTGTGTTGTGTTTTAAAATTTTCTAATTAGATATTTAGATTTATGATAGAAATTGCATGAACAATGTAATTTTTTTAAGTTTTGGAGTTAGGATGTGAAGTTTTTAGGTTAGGGATAACATGGTCATTTTCCCACATGTAGAGGGGTATAATGGTCATTTTACTCTAAGTCAGTATTTTTATGCTTCTAATTTTTAGTGAGCAGTTTTTTACGTTTAGAAATATCTCCTTATAGTTCCCGTTTATTCGCACATTTAATTCGTCACACTACACTCAATGTAACTTAGTTTCTAACTTACTGTCAGAATATTGTGTATGTGTATTGGTAAAAGAATAGTTGTTCATGTTCTTATATATGTCATGCTATGTCATGTCACGAAACGTATATCTGTTACACACTTTACTAGGTCATGAAATGTATATCTATTAAACATTATATTATGTCACGATGTAAATCTGTTATACATTTTATTATGTCACGAAATGTATATCTATTACACATTATTTTGTGACACAAAATGTATATTTGTTACATATTATATTATATCACAAAATATTTTAATGTTACACAATATGTCATGTCACGAAATTTTTATTTGTTACATGTTATGTCATGTCATGAAATGTTTATCTGTTACACATTATATCATGTTAGGAAATATTCATTTGTTTCACATTATGCCATGTCATTCATCTCCTGTACATGTCACGTTACGTTATGTCAGGTTATCTATCATTTTGTTTCATGTCACATCATGTCTTTATTACATAGTGTGTTTCGAAAATAGTTTTCCACGTGAAGTCAAGTCTGTTTATTTTTGTCATGACCCTAAGTGCTATGATGGATTAATATCCTAGTGGAACTCATTTGTTCACGCTTGAGTGTCTAAACTAGTGTGAAATTCTATGGGTTGACAAGGTAAAGGTCAACAAGCTTCGAATAGGGCAAAATGAAATAGTTATCAGAGCGAAGTCTGGCACCATCGCCGATGGTGCCACCCACATTTTAATTTCATGTTATACATACTTGTGTGCGTGCAAATACCTATCACGGGATACGTACATTACATTTTCCATAGTAGGTGCAGATACCTGTAAATTGATACGTATGTTAACTCACTCACAGGTAGTGCAGATACCTGTGATGTGATGTGGTATCAATAGGGAAACATGGCTCAAGGTGGCCCGTGTAGCACCCATAGTTCACGTTTATTAACCATGTTTAACTATTGAACAAAATTCCAAGTTCATGTTATTCACTTTCATGTTCATGTTCAGTTTCAGTTCAAATTCAAGTTTATGTTCAGTTCATGTTCATATGCAGTTTGATTTTCAGTTCAAGTTCATGTTCAATTTCAGTTTCAGTTCAAGTTCATGTTCAGTCTCAAGCTCAGTTCATGTTCAGTTAAGATAATGTTACTTCAGTTCATGTTCAGTTCAAGTCACGTCAGTTCATTTTATGTCAGTTGAAGTCATGTCAACACATGTCATATTATTTATCAAGTCATATCAAGCTTATTTATAATCACATTTTGCATTCAAGCTTTTATTTTTTTATGCGTATTCCTTAAACTGTCAATTTAAATTGTTTGTTAACTTGCTAAGATTTGTAATCAAATCTCACTATGGTAGTCTCAACTACCATTCCTCCCAGAATGATAGACCATGTGTTAGGATCAAGAGGCACGCTAGAGGTTGATCGACTTGAGACAGTTGATTAGACAGCGACAACACGATGTGGAGCTCATAGCCTCAATGCTTTGATTTATTGATAGTATTATAACATCCTTGACTGAGTTGTGCAAGCTACTCAATAGATTAGCCTAATAGTTGCTTTAGTTTCTACTTGAATTTAAGGAGTTCGATCTCCAGTACTCTTATGATTACAGACATTTCAGACTTATAGTGTAATCTTGAACGTCTATCATAGTCAGTTATGAAATATGTTTTAATGTTTTGGGATATATCTTATTTGGTGCATAGTATTGTTTAAAGAAAAAAATTATCTACTACGAATTTTACATATTACTACATGTATGCTAGGTGCACTGTATCCTTTATTATCATGAATTAGGATAGGTAACCTTGTGTTGCATGTCTCGATGTTTTATCTGATCCCATGCAGAATTTGGAAACATCGCATGTGTGCCCCTGTCGATACTACACCACGTCAGTAGTATCTGCACCAGTTGTGAGTATGTTAACATACGCATTACACCACGAGTATCTACACCCACTGCAAGTACATAATGTACGCATCCTGTGACAGGTATCTATACCTACATGAGTGTGTATAGCATGAACGTGAACTTTAGTTGGCACACTCGGCATTGATGCCTAACTTCACTCCAAAGACCAGTTACTTAGGCCACATTCAAAGCCTATTGACAGTACTTTGTTGACTCAGGAAATTTCAATCCAGTTTAGACACTCCAACGTGAACAATGAAGTTCCACTAAGATATTACTACATCCTAGCACTTGGGGTCATGATAAACATAAAAGACTTGACTGATTTGAAAATACTATTTTTCATGAGGAACTCCAAACTCGTGACATGACGTGAGGTGAATCGAAATGAAAGATGACATGATATAACGTAAAGTGACATGTATGTGTGATGAATGACATGGCATAACATGAAACAAATAAACATTTTGTGACATAGCATATCGTGTAACAGATAAATTTTTCGTGACATAGTATAATCTGTAACAGATATACATTCCATGACATAGTATAATGTATAACAGATAAACGTTTCGTGATATAGCATAATGTGTAACAGATAAAAATTTTATGACATAGTATAATGTGACATGTATAAGAGCATAAGAACATGAAAAATTATTCTCTTACCAACACACATGCACAATATCCTGACAGTAAGTTAGAGACTAACTTACTCATACATAAACATGTACTTGAAATAAATCATAGCATGACATAATATGACGTTTATAATAAGTATAATAAACATGGATGATGGTTTCTTACCACCATACATACACAAGTATTCTAAAAGTAAGTTACCTCATGTTAAGATTCCTCTAGGTGAAAAGATGCTTTAGACTCTTGTGATCGATATACACCTCAAGTTCTTCACCGTACAGATAGTATGTACGGTAATTCCTTTCGTGAGTTGGGTAATTCCTTTCGTGGTCTTTCAATTATCTAGATGTGTAAGCTACCACTTTACCTTCTTGCATCAGGACGCAACCTAGACCATACTTCGTCACGTCACTAAATACCATCAACGGCTTATGAGGCACGATTAAGGTTAAAATAGGGGTTGTAGTTAACCTTCTCTTTAGCTCCTCAAAACTTTGTTCACACTTGTCAGTCCAAAGAAATTCAGCATTCTTCTTGGTCAACTCCATGAGTGGACTCGACAGTCTAGAGAATCCTTCCACAACCCTCTGATAATAGCTGACCAACCTAGGAAACTCCTCACTTCTTGGATAGAGGTCGGTTGCTACCATCTTATTATCGCTTCGATCTTACTTGGGTCAACCGTGACTCCCTCATTGGATATCATGTGACAGAGGAACTTCACTTCATCTAGCCAGAACTCGCATTTGTTGAGTTTGACAAACAACTGATGGTCCTTAAGTATCTCCAACCCCAACCTTAGGTGGCTATCATGATCCTCAACTTTTCTGGAATACACAAAGATGTCATCTATGAAAACCACTACAAATAAGTCCTAGAATGGCTGAAACACTCTCTTCATGATGTCCATAAAAATTGGTGCGGGCATTAGCTAATCCAAATTGCATCACCGTAAACTCGTAATGGCCATACTTGGTCCGAAAGATTGTCTTTGGTATGTCACCTTCATTAATCCTAAACTGGTGATATGCGAATCTTAGAAAACACCACTGCTCCTTTGTAGCTAGTCAAGTAAATCGACTATCATTGGCAATGGGTATCTATTCTCTATGGTCACCTTATTCAATTCTAGGTAGTCAATGCACATCCTAAGGATACTATCTCTCTTTTTCACAAATATTACTGGTGCTTCCCAAGGTGAAATGCTAGGCCTAATAAATCATTTGATCAACAACTCATGGAGTTGGCCCTTTAACTCTGTTGGGGCCATCTAATTGGGTGCTCTGTGTACCAAAACTGTTCCCAGTTCCATCTCAGTTGAAAACTCAACTTCTCTAGAAAGGGTAACCTTGGTAATTCTCTAAAAATCTCTGAAAACCCCCTTACTACCGATACGCTCTCGATCTCCTTGGGTTCTTTTCCTTAAGCACCAAGTGCACTAAGTACGCCTCAACCCGATTTGCCAAATCCTTCTTGGCCTGAAATGAGGGTAATCACGTCCGACATCGACCTCAACTTGCTTCCTTGGAAGACCCTATCTTCCATTCCTAGCACATGGATCTTTAGAGTCCTCAATCGATAATCTATACTTGCAAAATGCCTAAACAAGTAGTCCATCCCTAATATGATGTCAAACCCCAACAAGCTAAATACTACTAGGTCTGCCCCCAAAGGAATCTCATCTAATTCCAAAGGACACTCCCTAACTACCTTAGTGCAAAACACTACTCCTCGCGGGGCTCTTGGTCGCGCCATACTCAAATCTTGCCACATAACCCAAACCTACACTTCCAATCCCATCGTTCATTTCTAAATGCAGATTAAACCAAAGAAACTTAGATTTCAAGTGTGACGCCCCCAAATTCCGCTTGAGATCGGGCGGACATTTGAAGTATCGAGACATGCAACACAAGGTTACCTGCCCCCATTCATGACATATAAGATGCAATATTCCTAACATGCATCTAGCATTATGCAATATTCGCAGCGGATAATTTTTTTCTTTAGCAATACTATGCACCAAACCGAAATATCCCAAATACTTAAAACATACTTCATACATAATGACGTACTAAACAACTATGATCACAACACTAGTCCAAAAATGGTTGTGATCAAAAGAGTGTTGGAGATTGAACTACACAAATACAAGTAGTAACCTGAGGTAACTACTGTACTACTATCTACGTCGCACCATCGTTTAGTCGATCGTTTCCAGTTGGTCAATTCTCGTTTCTCCTTCAGATCCTGTAACAAAATCTACCATTCGGGGGGAATGGTAGTTGGGACTACCACAGTAAGATTTGATTACAAATCTCAGCAAGTTAACAGGAAACTTCCACACAGGTTAATGATGCATGCATGGCAGTAAAAGTATGAATGCAAAATCAAATCATAAGTAATCATAGCATATCTTGACATACAACATAACATAACTGGCATAACTTAAACTGAAACTGAAGCTTAGCATGAACGTAACTTGAAACATAACATGGACTTGAAACATAGCATGAACGTGAACTTGAAACATAACATGGACTTGAAACATAACATGAACCTGAGCATGACATAACATAAATGTGAACTTGGAACATAACGTAAACGTGAACATAACATAACATGAACCTGAAACATATTCTTGTCTCATGGGATTACCATGATCGCGTGAACGTAAACTTGAACCTAACATAATGTGAAACATGACTTGAACGTGAAATGCATAAACTTGGAATCTTATTCAATAGACTTAATCATTAAAGTGACCATATGGGTGCTACACAGATCCCCTTGAGCCGTGTATCCCTGCCGATTACTGCATCACATCACAGGTTTCTATACCAGTTGTGAGTGCGTTAATACGTACTCCACAGTTGTTGTGGCCTCACGTATTTTACATGTCACAATTGCTATGTCTCACGTAGTGTATGCTCCACAGTTGTTGTGGCCCCACACTTCATGCTTCACAGTTGTTGTGGCCCCATTACTTATTTATTTGTGCCACACTTGGTGTGGACACACGTAACATAATATGTGGCACCATCGGCGTTAGTGCCTAGCTCGCTCCGGTGACCAGCTAATTAGGCCCCATTCGCAACCTATTGACTGTACTTCGTCAACCCAGGGAATTTCACACCTATTTAGACACTCCAGCGTGAACAAAAGAGTTCCACTAGGATATTACCCCATCCTAGCGCTTAGGGTCATGATTGACATGAATAACTTAACTGGCATACATGACATTTCGTAACGTGACGTAACATTAACTTGACATAAAAGACAGAAGTCCTGACGTAGCATAATGTGACATGAACTAAGACGACATACATGACATACTTTGAGACATAAATGTAACAGAGAATATTTCATAACATGGCTTACATGTAACATGCAACATTTCGTAACATGGCATACCATATAACATACAACATTTCTTAACATGGCGTAACATGTGACAGTGAATATTACGTGACATGAAATACATGTAATATATGGCATTCTTAACATGACATACTTGCAATGTATAGCTATACGTGACATAATATCTTGTGTAACGGATGAATAATTCATGACAAAATAAATTCTGTGTAACAAATAAATATGTAATAAATTGGCATGGCACATATGATAACATGCATACATACACTTTAGTTCCTTTACTGATCACTCATACACATTAAACTGATTGTAAGTTAGAAGCTAACTTACCTCGATTTTCGTGCTTCGAGACAAAACTCAAGTGCGATCATGAGAAACTGATAGTAGTGATTTCTAAAAATTAGAACTTAATCACTAACAATTAGAAATATGGAAAAATATCAATTTAGAGTAAAATTACCATTTTACCTCTACATGTGGAAAAATGACCATTTTACCCCTAACTTAAGGATTTTGCATCTTAACTCCAAAAATCATCAAAATTTACATACCTTGTGTAAATTTTGTCCTAAGCTCAAATATCAATTCAGAAAAATTTAAAACTAAACACAACCATTAAAACTCTATAGGGCCGAAACTTACAAGGCTATTTCCCTTGATTTTGTTGTAATTCTTTCAAATTTCAAAACTCATGATTAAACCAAACTTTTTCTTCTACTATACTCATAACATATTCTTAAGAATAATCATGTTTTGAATCATGAACAAAAGTCATCAAAATCACTAAAACCATACTTGAACTTTTTGGTTTTTCTTCTAAGTTCAAAACAGAATTTTGTTTCTAACTTGTTTTGATCAACCCCTTGATCCATGACTTATAAAGAAGTGATCTTCAAACCAAAAAATCACATGGTTTAAAAAGGTGTCCTAAAACAGATCCAAGCTTCAAACTCAAGATCACATGGTTAAACATCACCCAAAACATAAATTTAGCCAAGAACATCATCACTTTGGCCTAACCAAATATCTCAATGCATAAAATTTCATATCTTCGAAACTAACATCAAACATCTTCAAAATAACATTCTAACATGTATATAAAATGCTTAGGATCTTCCAATAAAAATATCAAAACCATTGGAATAAGATTAAACCATAAAAGATTTAAACTTCCTCAAAACAGAAATTGTTTTTCCTCTTCCAGTTTCTAAGTTTCTAGACCTAAGAAAATCTTTCACCAAAACTTTTAATCATGCAAAAAATCCTCAACCAATAATCATATACACATGTTAACAGTACTCCATAAAACTTTCGGACCAAGATCTATTCATTAGCTTGGTCAAAAACTCAAAAATATAACACACTCTCCAATTTATCGCACAGAATGACCTTTCTTGGGTATAAACAACTTTTTACCAAGAAAATGATCTCCAAATGGAACAAATAAGATATCCATATAAACGATACTCCAAGAGAAACAACTTTCATGAAGGAAATATTGCGAGAAAACACATACAAAAGCTTCAAAACAGGCATTCAAAAGAGGTAAGAAAAACTGTCCGAGAATGTCTTTTGTGTTCTATGAAGGAAAAGTGTGAAAGAGAGTTGCTTTCTGTGGGAAGTGGACTGGAGAGCCTCTTACACAAGTTATGGAAAGTGATAGAACTGAAGGAAAGGTTGAGTGTTGGCCTTTTCTTCTCATAAAAATCAGTCCAAGATCTTTTCTCAAGGTGGAGTGTAAGAGTGAAAGAGTGAGGTGGCCCTTTAGCTTTGTATTTCAAGAACCTTCTTGGCCCTTCTTGTAACGATCTTGCCAGCCAAGTGGGGGTACAAAACTTAGCCATGAAGCAATCCTATGGTGACCAAATTCGTGGGCCTTAATGGGCCTAAACCGAATGGGCCTAAATTTTGGGGTTTAAAGAGGGTTTGGGTTGCTATCAAGCCCAAATCCAATATCACTTGGTCCAATCAATTTTTCAAGGTTAACAAGGTTGTATAATGATGTTCTAACACAAATTTGAGGGATTAATAGCATGTGGAAGTGATTTAATCAAGTGATTAAACTCAACGCTAGAAATCGGATTAGAACAGGTTTAGAGACCAACTTTAGGGTTTTGGGGAAACCGTTTAGGGTTTCGATTTCAACAATGTTTTTGGGCTTTCAATTGGATTCTCACCCTTTAGGGTTTCACTAGGATTGAAAACCTCTTTGATCTGGCACGATTTGGTTGTGCAGATGAAACAAAATTTTGCTTAAGTGACATGATTTCGCAGCTTGGTTCCTTCAAATCCATCAAACGCTCCTCATGGTGCCAAGTGTCTAATATTATTCACTAAGTGTGGCTAAGATCTTGCCAAGTATCCAAATAAAATTTCTCTAATCTAATTTGGATATTACACACTGTGATTTTGAAACACTGCAATTGGTGCGCTTACCGAGGTTACTATTCACTCCAAAAAAGTGAATCATAAACTTAACACTAAAAATTCTTAAATATTCATATTAACCTACAGTGAAAATATTTTACCAAAATTCAACCTCGAAGTGCCCCTAAAAATAATTTCACAATTTCCAACAAACGTTTCGTCCGAAATTATGAAAATAGGATATTGCACCATAAAATCCTAAATAATCCACTAAGTCTAATGGCGTAGACCATAATGCATTCTGACACTTCTAACCACCTCAAATAAATAAAACTCATATTTCTAGCGTCATAGTGAGTGATAACACCGACTATGTTGACAGACTAAAACCTATGCGATTGGTCGATTCGTAAAAACTTATGAAATTTTTACGAGATTCCTAAAGTCAATAGAAATTCCACCAATGAATTTCTAGCGGACTGTTACATCAAGCTTACAATTAGGTGTGGCCTCCGAATCCAACAGAGTCGGAAAGCCCACCTCCAACTAGAGTTGGAGGTAATTTCAGAATCTAACTCTGACTCTGATGGGTGTCGGAATTGGGGATCTGAGCTCTAATCAGAGTTGGAGTTGGCCTAAGGCCCAAACTCTCTTTGGGCTCCCCATTTCCAAAAAGCCTATTTCAAAAATTAAAAAAAAAAAAAGACTAAAAATCACCAACAACCTAGTGGGCTTCCCATTTCTGAAAAATATTGTAAAACAATTAAAAAAACATAAATACAATGAATAAATTACATAAATACAATGGACAATCACAATCACAATGTAAATAAAAAAGGCTCGAAATGACCAAACAACCACCACAATCACAACCAACAACCTCCACAATCACAAGTTCGTAACTTGTCAACCACCACAATTACAATCACAATCACCAAACAACCACATGTCCACCACAATCACAACCAACCCTAACCAACTTCACCAAAGTTCTCAACCAATTTACAATGTAATAATGTATCATATTAATGTACAAGTTTGTTAGCTAGGATTAGATGACTAGGAGCTATTTGAATTATTGGATGAATGTAATTTGTCTTTATCTTTATTTAAATTCAAAAATAAATAGATTAATAGATAAATATTTGTCTTTATCTTTATCTATGAATATTTGAATTCTAAGATAAGTGGTTAAATAGATAAAAGTTCAAAATGGTAGGAGATATCAAGTGATATGGATAGAAGATTCAAAAAGAAGATATCATGCAGAAAGATTTCTAACTATTAAGAAGTTATCCAGAACAGAAGCTTAACAGAAATCAATTACTGCAGAGAAGAGTTATTGCAACATGTCAGCAATCCGTCAGGTGATGTCTTTGCGACAGATTCTATCCGTCAGTAGAATCTTATTGAAACTGGAACTCTTTCCAGATAGCTTATTTAAGGCATTCTACTAGTTAAGATCGTTAGAGATTTAGATCTTTATATTTTCTAGAGCATTTTCCAGTGCATATTTTAGTCAGAAGATTTCTTAGAGAATTTTCATATTGATTCTCACAGAGAGTGGTACTTGAGTGTGAAAAAGTTCTTAAGAGAATTTTCTAATGTTTTATCTCTCTTTTTTAAGTGCGTGCATACTCCATGTTGGAGAATTGATTGGTCGAGTTTCAGCCACTGGAGTTCCAGGAGAAAAGCCAATGTTTGAAGATTGTCAGAAGTTCTGGCTGCTATTGCGGTAAAAGAAAAATGAGTCATTTGTATGGTCAAGTAAGAGTGTCAATTGAAAAAAGTTTTGTAATTGAGCTTTACTTATAATTGATTTTCAAATAATAAGATTGTTTGGCTACCTCGTAAGAGTTTTACCTTTAATTCTTTAAAGGGTTTCCCTTCGATACCAATCTTAGTGTTATGCAATTTCTTTATTTTATGTTATTGTTTAATTATTAAATTAATTGCATGCTCGAATACTAACCAATTTGTTGAGTGAATTGATAGATATTTCCGTTGCATTACAGGGGTACTTTGGTAATTTCAATTGGCATCAATGTTTGAGTGTGACCCGTGTCCTTGTATATCATTTCATCATCATTATATGTCTTGTCACACTTTGATGAGGAAAACTATGCTTATTTGAAAGTTCGTATGAGGGTTTTCCTAAAGTCTTTAGATGAACGAGTGTGTGACATTAAGCAATAGGACTACTTGCATGTTCTTGCATTCTTTGCATATCATTAGCCTAGGACATGCATCTTTGTTTAGTTTTAGTTTTATGTTTCTATTTTTCAGGGTAAAATACATTATTTTTCTGTTTTGTTTTTGTTTTGGGAAGTGCATGCTTGATATGTCAAAATTTTGAGCACATGTGTTCTCACAAAATAAAATTTTGAATTTATGCATCTCT
>NW_023344037.1:0-209 GCF_001411555.2 Juglans regia | reverse complement strand
GCAATACAACACTCACAACATGGCCCCCCAATGTTGCCACCCGACGTGCATGAACGGGGGCGAACACTTGTCTCGTGCTTTTGGACAATTGAAACCACCCAAATGGGTTTCCTAAATTCATTCCAATACATCTTGGATGTGTTCCAAGCATCACCTATCGATTTTTGCCTATTTTCGATTTTTTTTGATTTTTCGGATTTATTTAATCA
>NW_023344036.1:0-209 GCF_001411555.2 Juglans regia | reverse complement strand
GGGCGCCAGGGGCATGCCCATGTGAGGGGGGCGGCATGGTCAGCCCTCCTGGCTGACCATGTTGGGGCTTGCATGCCCCCCCTAAAGAGCATTTAGAGCCAAATTCCAACCGGCAGGAGGAAACATCAAATGTCCGAGGAAACATAAAGGCCTTTTTTATCGAAATACTTTGAATTTGGACGAGATTTTTTGCAGGCATGCTTAGAAAA
>NW_023344035.1:0-209 GCF_001411555.2 Juglans regia | reverse complement strand
AAGTGTTTCCTCGCAACGTTTCCTTCATGAAAGTTGTTTCTTTTGGAGTCTAGTTTACGTGGATATCTTATTTGTTCCATTTGGAGATCATTTGATTGGTAAAATGTTGTTTAGAACCCAGAAAGGTCATTCTGGGCGATAAACTGGAGAGTGTGTTATATTTTGGAGTTTTTGACCAAGCTAATGAATAGATCTTGGTCCGAAATTTT
>NW_023344033.1:0-209 GCF_001411555.2 Juglans regia | reverse complement strand
AAGGAAGATTGCTTTTGTAGAGTTTGTGTGATCTACGGTGTTCTTCGTCGGACCTTTGTGTGCTTGACATGGTAGGCAAAGCACCACGGGTGTGTCGCGGCGTGGCTTGGGGCAAGCCATGGGCCAAGCCATGGGGAGCCATGGGGCTTGCCACGGGGCTGTCAAGGCAAGCCATGGGGCTGCCATGGCAAGCCATGGGGCGTGCCGGC
>NW_023344032.1:0-209 GCF_001411555.2 Juglans regia | reverse complement strand
ATACTAATACTAATATACTAATACTATTAGTGTATTACATATATTTATATATATATTAATATATATATAAAGTATATTAGTGTATTAATAATATTTCGTATACAATGTCGGTGTCTTTTTTTTAATATTCATATATAATAATATATATCATATATTTTTTTATGAATCTTCATATATATATATATAATATAAAATAGATTCATATTAAT
>NW_023344031.1:0-209 GCF_001411555.2 Juglans regia | reverse complement strand
TGCATGGTAACACGTGGACAACTTCAGAGTCCAGCCAGCACCCAAAGATGAGCACCGACAAGGACAAGGGGCAACGAGAGGGACAAATTCCATCTTTGTAGGTAAGCAACACAGGAACCCTTCGGTAGCCCAACATGCTATTCACACGAGGAGCAAAAATGAGGAGGAGCACGCCTAACAGTTCGATGCACAAGCACGGAGCCTGTCAA
>NW_023344030.1:0-209 GCF_001411555.2 Juglans regia | reverse complement strand
TGTATGACATGTTATGAAATGTTCTCTGTTACATTTATGTCTCGAAGTATGTCATGTATGTCGTCCTACGTTCATGTCACGTTATGTTACGTCAAGATTTCTGTGTTTTATGTCACGTTCATGTTACGTCACGTTACGAAATGTCATGTCTGCCAGTTAAGTCATTCATGTCAATCACGACCCTAAGCGCTAGGATGGGGTAATATCCT
>NW_023344029.1:0-209 GCF_001411555.2 Juglans regia | reverse complement strand
GACGGTATCTGATCGTCTTCGAGCCCCCAACTTTCGTTCTTGATTAATGAAAACATCCTTGGCAAATGCTTTCGCAGTTGTTCGTCTTTCATAAATCCAAGAATGTCACCTCTGACTATGAAATACGAATGCCCCCGACTGTTCCTGTTAATCATTACTCCGATCCCGAAGGCCAACACAATAGGACCGAAATCCTATGATGTTATCCC
>NW_023344028.1:0-209 GCF_001411555.2 Juglans regia | reverse complement strand
TTTTAAATTTTTCTGAATTGATATTTGAGCTTAGGACAAAATTTATATAAGGTATGTAAATTTTGGTGATTTTTGGAGTTAGGATGCAAAATCCTTAAGTTAGGAGTAAAATGGTTATTTTCCCACATGTAGAGGGTAAAATGGTAATTTTACTCTAAGTTGATATTTTTCCATATTCCTAATTATTAGTGATTAAGTTCTAATTTTTA
>NW_023344027.1:0-270 GCF_001411555.2 Juglans regia | reverse complement strand
GCATCATCCGGATACCCCCGAGAGCAACAATGTGCGTAGCACTGGGTGCCATAACACCATCCGCCGTGCACAAGCATGTTGCAAAGGAGGCATCCAAACAAATAGGCCCAACCGCCATGGGGTAGACTAGCGCACCCGAGGGCTAGCCAACGTGAGAAAGCCCCTAGCACGACCGATTGCCCCCATCAACAAGCCCATGCGCGGCACTAGGTGCCACCAAATCCGTCCCTAAAGCACAAGCTTGTTGCTAGAAAGCAAGCGAGAATGTAG
>NW_023344026.1:0-209 GCF_001411555.2 Juglans regia | reverse complement strand
CCGTGCTTGTGCATCGAACTGTTAGGCGTGCTCCTCCTCATTTTTGCTCCTCGTGTGAATAGCATGTTGGGCTACCGAAGGGTTCCTGTGTTGCATACCTACAACGATGGAATTTGTCCCTCTCGTTGCCCCTTGTCCTTGTCGGTGCTCATCTTTGGGTGCTGGCTGGACTCTGAAGTTGTCCACGTGTTACCATGCAAGCCTTCGAG
>NW_023344025.1:0-209 GCF_001411555.2 Juglans regia | reverse complement strand
GGGGAGGGACGAATCGAAGCGACACAGGGCTGAATCTCAGTGGATCGTGGCAGCAAGGCCACTCTGCCACTTACAATACCCCGTCGCGTATTTAAGTCGTCTGCTAAGGATTCTACCCGCCGCTCGGTGAGAATTGTACTTCAAGGCGGCCCGCACGGCTCATCCGCCGCGAGGGCTTCACCAACGACACGTGCCTCTGGGGGCCCTAA
>NW_023344024.1:0-209 GCF_001411555.2 Juglans regia | reverse complement strand
ATGGCATCCTTGAGGTGTGAGTGTGGCATGGTGTTTGGTGCTTCTTAGCACTAGATTCCTACGCGTGCTCTCGGCCGACGATGGGTTGTTTGCTGGTTTGGCTTTGCTCCCAAGGGGTTGAGACCTCAACAACTGTCCCGATTGTTACTATTTTCTCTTCTCTTATTTCCCATGCCTAGCGGGGCAGGCTCGACACCACACAATGCTTC
>NW_023344023.1:0-209 GCF_001411555.2 Juglans regia | reverse complement strand
CTCCGGAAGGAGGATAGGATCAAGACGCGAGCACGACAATCGTTCGTGTCAAACGAGAACGCTCGGTTTGGGATAAAGAGGCCGGAGACCCCCCACACCAACACGATGTTCCGCATCCAAGAGCACGAGAACGCCCACATGGTCCATGACAACCAACGTAAACTCGAAGGCTTGCATGGTAACACGTGGACAACTTCAGAGTCCAGCCA
>NW_023344022.1:0-209 GCF_001411555.2 Juglans regia | reverse complement strand
ACACAATGTTCCGCATCCAAGAGCACGAGAACGCCCACATGGTCCATGACAACCAACGTAAACTCGAAGGCTTGCATGGTAACACGTGGACAACTTCAGAGTCCGGCCAGCACCCAAAGATGAGCACCGACAAGGACAAGGGGCAACGAGAGGGACAAATTCCATCTTTGTAGGTATGCAACACAGGAACCCTTCGGTAGCCCAACATG
>NW_023344021.1:0-209 GCF_001411555.2 Juglans regia | reverse complement strand
CTGTGGCCGTGGGTCACAAATACCCACTTTTCAATGGAGACAAACGAAGACCCCAAAATGATAGGGTAGGGCCTAGAGAGGTCGGTGAAGCCAATGGTGGTGGTTGTTTGCCGTGGATGACGGCGCAAATGGTGGTTTAAGGCCAAAAATGTACAAATCGGAAATGGACTTGGTGGGGCTTCACCGGTGACGGATCGGAGCTGGGGTTG
>NW_023344020.1:0-209 GCF_001411555.2 Juglans regia | reverse complement strand
ACTACCCGAGCGCACAAATCCTTGAAAAACATATATAGTTCAGATATGGCGACACGTACATTAGATGTCAGCTTCCCACGAATTCCCACAGGTAATAACTTCTGTAAAAATACGTGACAATCATGACTTTTCAATCCATTGATTTTCCAATCATCAGGACTCACGCATCTACCAATATTTGAAGCATAACCATCTGGCAACTTCACACC
>NW_023344018.1:0-209 GCF_001411555.2 Juglans regia | reverse complement strand
CCGCCTGACCTGGGGTCGCGATGGTAGAGTCGCAGGAACGACGCAATAGGGTCGAGGAGCACCTTCACAGCGACGGGCAACACACGACGGGTCACGAGGGTTTCGCAACCACCGATTGTCGTGGCGCTCGTCGCCTAGGACTCACTTTTAGGCTAACCGCGAGCAGAAGCACACGGGAGGCCAATGTCTTCCCCGCACCCCACACATCA
>NW_023344017.1:0-209 GCF_001411555.2 Juglans regia | reverse complement strand
CACGTGGACAACTTCAGAGTCCAGCCAGCACCCAAAGATGAGCACCGACAAGGACAAGGGGCAACGAGAGGGACAAATTCCATCTTTGTAGGTATGCAACACAGCAACCCTTCGGTAGCCCAACATGCTATTCACACGAGGAGCAAAAATGAGGAGGAGCACGCCTAACAGTTCGATGCACAAGCACGGAGCCTGTCAAGACATACAAC
>NW_023344016.1:0-252 GCF_001411555.2 Juglans regia | reverse complement strand
CGCTCGCACGCCCCATGGCTTGCCTTGACAGCCCCATGGCAAGCCCCATGGCCTGACTTGACAGCCCCATGGCTTGCCTTGACAGCCCCGTGGCAAGCCCCATGGCATGCCTTGGCAGCCTCGCTCGCACGCCCCATGGCCTGCCTTGGCAGCCCCGTGGCTTGCCTTGACAGCCCCGTGGCAAGCCCCATGGCATGCCTTGGCAGCCCCGTGGCAAGCCCCATGGCCTGCCTTGACAGCCCCGCTCGCACG
>NW_023344015.1:0-209 GCF_001411555.2 Juglans regia | reverse complement strand
GGCTACGAGGATGAAGATCAAATATGATAAATATTGGGAGAATATTGAGAAGATAAATAGATTGCTATTTGTGGCTGTGATCCTTGACCCCCGAGTTAAGTTGGTCGTTCTAGAATTTTGGGTAAATTCCGTCCTCGGGGCAGTGAAGGCTGGAGAGTTTATTAGATTGCTAAAAAGTGATGTTGATGACTTATATCATCACTACAGTA
>NW_023344012.1:0-209 GCF_001411555.2 Juglans regia | reverse complement strand
TAGCGATTTTATTTTTTATTTATATATAATAGTGATAAATATTTTTTATTTATATATTATAGTGATTTTTATTTATTTATATATTATAATGATTTTTTTATATTAAATAGTGATAAATATTATAGTGATTTTATTTATTATTTATATATTATAGTGATTTTATTTATTATTTATATATTATAATGATTTTATTTTTTTATTTATATTTA
>NW_023344011.1:0-209 GCF_001411555.2 Juglans regia | reverse complement strand
ATTTTTCTAAGCATGCCTGCAAAAAATCTCGTCCAAATTCAAAGTATTTCGATAAAAAAGGCCTTTATGTTTCCTCGGACATTTGATGTTTCCTCCTGCCGGTTCGGATTTGGCTCTAAATGCTCTTTAGGGGGGGCATGCAAGCCCCAACATGGTCAGCCAGGAGGGCTGACCATGCCGCCCCCCTCACATGGGCATGCCCCTGGCGC
>NW_023344010.1:0-209 GCF_001411555.2 Juglans regia | reverse complement strand
TGGAGCATACACTACGTGAGACACAGCAATTGTGACACGTAGAATACGTGGGGCCACAACAATTGTGGAGTACGTATTAACGCACTCACAGCTGGTATAGACACATGTGATGTGATGCGGTAATCGGCAGGGACACACGGCTCAAGGGGACCTGTGTAGCACCCATATGGTCACGTTAATGATTAAGTTTATTGAATAAGATTCCAAGT
>NW_023344009.1:0-209 GCF_001411555.2 Juglans regia | reverse complement strand
GGGAAGGGAACGAGAAGATTGACCAACCACACACGAGGAGCGGTGGGCATATCTCAACGTGCCCTCCCAACCGTTTTTTGGGAGGGGGCATTACACCCCCACCCTGAAGGTTATTACATGTTCACAGGTCGTTCTGCTGGGCAGGTATCGACAATGATCCTTCCGCAGGTTCACCTACGGAAACCTTGTTACGACTTCTCCTTCCTCTA
>NW_023344008.1:0-209 GCF_001411555.2 Juglans regia | reverse complement strand
GCTTCCGGACCTTGATGGCCTTGTTCCCATGGGGTTGAACCTTGATACGGTTTCCTTCTTGATGCGTTGATCTTCGTGGGGGTTCGATCCTCGTGCATGGCATCATTGAGGTGTGAGTGTGGCATGGTGTTTGGTGCTTCTTAGCACTAGATTCCTACGCGTGCTCTCGGCCGACGATGGGTTGTTTGCTGGTTTGGCTTGGCTCCCAA
>NW_023344007.1:0-209 GCF_001411555.2 Juglans regia | reverse complement strand
GTAGCAAAGGAGAAGACCGAACCACCAAAGGGAAAAGATTTGGGTGAGGCTGAAACCTCAAGAAAAAGTGAGAATGAGCTTAATAGTAAGAGTGAAGGTGACAGCGAAAGTGAGATTGTGCTGAAAAGAAAGAGTGAAGGTGAGATTGAGAAGAAAAGAAACAGTGAGACCGAAATGGAGAAAGACAGAAAAATGAGAGAGAAAAAAGA
>NW_023344006.1:0-209 GCF_001411555.2 Juglans regia | reverse complement strand
GGGCCTTAGGGCCCCCAGAGGCACGTGTCGTTGGTGAAGCCCTCGCGGCGGATGAGCCGTGCGGGCCGCCTTGAAGTACAATTCTCACCGAGCGGCGGGGAGAATCCTTTGCAGACGACTTAAAAACGCGACGGGGGATTGTAAGTGGCAGAGGGGCCTTTCTGCCACGATCCACTGAGATTCAGCCCCGTGTCGCTTCGATTCGTCCC
>NW_023344004.1:0-209 GCF_001411555.2 Juglans regia | reverse complement strand
CAGAGGCGCTCTCTTGTGGAGGAGTTACAGGGTTTGGAAGGTGAGGAGGAGGCCAGAACACTTTCTGAACTTGAAAAAACTCGAAAGAATCAGGTAGTGGCTGGGCTTGAAAGATTAACTTTGATGGAGGAGATTTCATGGAGACAGAAATCAAGGGGGCTCTGGGTTAAAGAGGGGGGTAAATGCACGAAATTCTTTCATAGGATGGC
>NW_023344002.1:0-209 GCF_001411555.2 Juglans regia | reverse complement strand
TAAAGGTGCATCCATTGGGGCGAAGATGGATGATTGTTTAAAGGACTGGAGAATTCGAAAAGTGCTGTGTATTACAGTTGACAATGCCAGTGCGAATGAAACAGTAATTGATTGGTTTAAGCGGAACACGACGGTGAGAGATGATGTCATTCGGGCCCACGAGTTTATTCACGTTCGATGCTGTGCTCATATCATTAACCTCATAGTTG
>NW_023344000.1:0-209 GCF_001411555.2 Juglans regia | reverse complement strand
GCGCCAAGGAACTTAAACAAGGAGTAACCACGGGCGCCCCGGAAACGGTGTGCGCGTTGTTGGTGACATCTTTACCATGATACATAACGACTCTCGGCAACGGAAATCTCGGCTCTCGCATCGATGAAGAACGTAGCGAAATGCGATACTTGGTGTGAATTGCAGAATCCCGCGAATCATCGAGTCTTTGAACGCAAGTTGCGCCCGAA
>NW_023343999.1:0-209 GCF_001411555.2 Juglans regia | reverse complement strand
CCTTGGGAGCCAAGCCAAACCAGCAAACAACCCATCGTCGGCCGAGAGCACGCGTAGGAATCTAGTGCTAAGAAGCACCAAACACCATGCCACACTCACACCTCCAGGATGCCATGCACGAGGATCGAACCCCCACGAAGATCAACGCATCAAGAAGGAAACCGTATCAAGGTTCAACCCCATGGGAACAAGGCCATCAAGGTCCGGAA
>NW_023343998.1:0-209 GCF_001411555.2 Juglans regia | reverse complement strand
CCATGCAAGCCTTCGAGTTTACGTTGGTTGTCATGGACCATGTGGGCGTTCTCGTGCTCTTGGATGCGGAACATTGTGTTGGTGTGGGGGGTCTCCGGCCTCTTCATCCCAAACCGAGCGTTCTCGTTTGACACGAACGATTGTCGTGCTCGCGTCTTGATCCTATCCTCCTTCCGGAGTGGTAGGTTTACGTGCGGTGCCGGCATCGA
>NW_023343997.1:0-262 GCF_001411555.2 Juglans regia | reverse complement strand
GATGCCGGCACCGCACGTAAACCTACCACTCCGGAAGGAGGATAGGATCAAGACGCGAGCACGACAATCGTTCGTGTCAAACGAGAACGCTCGGTTTGGGATAAAGAGGCCGGAGTCCCCCCACACCAACACAATGTTCCGCATCCAAGAGCACGAGAACGCCCACATGGTCCATGACAACCAACGTAAACTCGAAGGCTTGCATGGTAACACGTGGACAACTTCAGAGTCCAGCCAGCACCCAAAGATGAGCACCGACAAG
>NW_023343996.1:0-209 GCF_001411555.2 Juglans regia | reverse complement strand
AGAGCTCTCAGTCTGTCAATCCTTACTATGTCTGGACCTGGTAAGTTTCCCCGTGTTGAGTCAAATTAAGCCGCAGGCTCCACTCCTGGTGGTGCCCTTCCGTCTATTCCTTTAAGTTTCAGCCTTGCGACCATACTCCCCCCGGAACCCAAAGACTTTGATTTCTCATAAGGTGCCGGCGGAGTCCTTAAAGCAACATCCGCCGATCC
>NW_023343995.1:0-209 GCF_001411555.2 Juglans regia | reverse complement strand
TAAGCGCGAGTCATCAGCTCGCGTTGACTACGTCCCTGCCCTTTGTACACACCGCCCGTCGCTCCTACCGATTGAATGGTCCGGTGAAGTGTTCGGATCGAGGCCATGTGGGCGGTTCGCTGCCGGCAACGTCGCGAGAAGTCCACTGAACCTTATCATTTAGAGGAAGGAGAAGTCGTAACAAGGTTTCCGTAGGTGAACCTGCGGAA
>NW_023343994.1:0-209 GCF_001411555.2 Juglans regia | reverse complement strand
ATAGAATCAAGAAAGAGCTCTCAGTCTGTCAATCCTTACTATGTCTGGACCTGGTAAGTTTCCCCGTGTTGAGTCAAATTAAGCCGCAGGCTCCACTCCTGGTGTTGCCCTTCCGTCAATTCCTTTAAGTTTCAGCCTTGCGACCATACTCCCCCCGGAACCCAAAGACTTTGATTTCTCATAAGGTGCCGGCGGAGTCCTTAAAGCAA
>NW_023343993.1:0-209 GCF_001411555.2 Juglans regia | reverse complement strand
AACATGCTATTCACACGAGGAGCAAAAATGAGGAGGAGCACGCCTAACAGTTCGATGCACAAGCACGGAGCCTGTCAAGACATACAACCTTGTCACCACTCACAGGCCGTTACGTCCGCCAGACCACAACATCAAACAAATTGAACCACACCCCAACCAAGCACAAGGCTAGCTGAGCGTGTGGAAGCATTGTGTGGTGTCGAGCCTGC
>NW_023343992.1:0-209 GCF_001411555.2 Juglans regia | reverse complement strand
GAACTCAGCAGTTAAGCGTGGTTGGGCGAGAGTAGTACTAGGATGGGTGACCTCCGGGGAAGTCCTCGTGTTGCACCCCTCGTTTTTATTTTTTCCGCCTTGCGGGATAAATTGACAAGAAGGACCACTCGGGAGTGGATTTTTAGGAAAATCGCGCCCTGCCCATCGCGTAGCGATGGGTTTGGATCAGATCTCCGTTTGGATTGGGA
>NW_023343991.1:0-209 GCF_001411555.2 Juglans regia | reverse complement strand
GGATCAACCAGGTAGCATTCATTCTCGATGCCGGCACCGCACGTAAACCTACCACTCCGGAAGGAGGATAGGATCAAGACGCGAGCACGACAATCGTTCGTGTCGAACGAGAACGCTCGGTTTGGGATAAAGAGGCCGGAGACCCCCCACACCAACACAATGTTCCGCATCCAAGAGCACGAGAACGCCCACATGGTCCATGACAACCA
>NW_023343990.1:0-209 GCF_001411555.2 Juglans regia | reverse complement strand
ACATGAGTATGAACATTAACTTATCTTTCACTTATCATAGGCCGTTACCCACTGTTGACCCCCGTGAGTTAGGGTTAGCGAATCTAAAAAGATTCCGATTCCGCTCGTGGCCGCGGGTTGTGGAATCCATACATAAGGAAGACAATACTGGGTGTACTACCAGCATGCACGACCTGGCAATGCAATATGCCCATAACATAGGTACCGTT
>NW_023343989.1:0-209 GCF_001411555.2 Juglans regia | reverse complement strand
CATGGGCGCCAGGGGCATGCCCATGTGAGGGGGGCGGCATGGTCAGCCCTCCTGGCTGACCATGTTGGGGCTTGCATGCCCCCCCTAAAGAGCATTTAGAGCCACATCCCAACCGGCAGGAGGAAACATCAAATGTCCGAGGAAACATAAAGGCCTTTTTTATCGAAATACTTTGAATTTGGACGAGATTTTTTGCAGGCATGCTTAGA
>NW_023343988.1:0-209 GCF_001411555.2 Juglans regia | reverse complement strand
GGGTCACGAGGGTTTCTCAACCACCGATTGTCGTGGCGCTCGTCGCCTAGGACTCACTTTTAGGCTAACCGCGAGCAGAAGCACACGGGAGGCCAATGTCTTCCTCGCACCCCACACATCATAAGAAGTGTTTGGGGTTGGGGCAACGATGCGTGACACCCAGGCAGACGTGCCCTCGGCCGAATGGCTTCGGGCGCAACTTGCGTTCA
>NW_023343987.1:0-262 GCF_001411555.2 Juglans regia | reverse complement strand
GTGACCTCCTGGGAAGTCCTCGTGTTGCACCCCTCGTTTTTGTTTTCTCCGCCTTGCGAGATAAATTGACAAGAAGGACCACTCGGGGGTGGATTTTTGAGAAAATCTCGCCCTGCCCATCGCGTAGCAATGGGTTTGGTTCAGTTCTCCGTTTGGATTGGGATCGGAAGGACGCTAGTATGTCGCTCAAGGATTATATGAATTTTAAGTAATTAGTTTGATGGGTGCGATCATACCAGCACTAATGCACCGGATCCCATCA
>NW_023343984.1:0-209 GCF_001411555.2 Juglans regia | reverse complement strand
AACGTCGCGAGAAGTCCACTGAACCTTATCATTTAGAGGAAGGAGAAGTCGTAACAAGGTTTCCGTAGGTGAACCTGCGGAAGGATCATTGTCGATACCTGCCCTGCAGAACGACCTGTGAACATGTAATAACCTTCTGGGTGGGGGTGTAATGCCCCCTCCCAAAAAACGGTTGGGAGGGCACGTTGAGATATGCCCACCGCTCCTCG
>NW_023343983.1:0-209 GCF_001411555.2 Juglans regia | reverse complement strand
TGCCATGGCAGCCCCATGGCTTGCCTTGACAGCCCCGTGGCAAGCCCCATGGCTCCCCATGGCTTGGCCCATGGCTTGCCCCAAGGCACGCCGCGACACACCCGAGGTGCTTTGCCTACCATGTCAAGCACACAAAGGTCCGACGAAGAACACCGTAGATCACACAAACTCTACAAAAGCAATCTTCCTTGTTGCCTCAAAAGATTGCA
>NW_023343981.1:0-209 GCF_001411555.2 Juglans regia | reverse complement strand
CACGTGTTACCATGCAAGCCTTCGAGTTTACGTTGGTTGTCATGGACCATGTGGGCGTTCTCGTGCTCTTGGATGCGGAACATTGTGTTGGTGTGGGGGGTCTCGGGCCTCTTTATCCCAAACCGAGCGTTCTCGTTTGACACGAACGATTGTCGTGCTCGCGTCTTGATCCTATCCTCCTTCCGGAGTGGTAGGTTTACGTGCGGTGC
>NW_023343980.1:0-209 GCF_001411555.2 Juglans regia | reverse complement strand
CGCGCTAACCTAGAACCCACAAAGGGTGTTGGTCGATTAAGACAGCAGGACGGTGGTCATGGAAGTCGAAATCCGCTAAGGAGTGTGTAACAACTCACCTGCCGTATCAACTAGCCCCGAAAATGGATGGCGCTGAAGCGCGCGACCTATACCCGGCCGTCGGGGCAAGTGCCAGGCCCCGATGAGTAGGAGGGCGCGGCGGTCGCTGC
>NW_023343979.1:0-209 GCF_001411555.2 Juglans regia | reverse complement strand
GTACTTGTTTGTTTGTTTTTGTTTGTAGATTGGAACCCTAAATCAATTTAGGGTTCCAATCCGAAATTTGTGCTTGAAATTTAGGGGTTTCAATCGAAACCCCTAAATTTTAGGGTTACGGATTGAACCCCTAAATTGATTTAGGGGTTCAATCCGAAACCCTAAATTGAGTTAGGGGTTTCAATTGAAACCCCCTCAATTTAGGGTTT
>NW_023343977.1:0-255 GCF_001411555.2 Juglans regia | reverse complement strand
TTTTTCGACATCGGGATTTTTTTATTTAATTTTTTTGATTAAATAAATCCGAAAAATCAAAAAAAATCGAAAATAGGCAAAAATCGATAGGTGATGCTTGGAACACATCCAAGATGTATTGGAATGAATTTAGGAAACCAATTTGGGTGGATTCAATTGTCCAAAAGCACGAGACAAGTGTTCGCCCCCGTTCATGCACGTCGGGTGGCAACATTGGGGGGCCATGTTGTGAGTGTTGTATTGCAATCTTTTGAG
>NW_023343976.1:0-209 GCF_001411555.2 Juglans regia | reverse complement strand
CCACGCATGGGCTTGTTGATGGGGGCAATCGGTCGTGCTAGGGGCTTTCTCACGTTGGCTAGCCCTCGGGTGCTCTAGTCTACCCCATGGCGGTTGGGCCTATTCGTTTGGATGCCTCCTTTGCAACATGCTTGTGCACGGCGGATGGTGTTATGGCACCCAGTGCTACGCACATTGTTGCTCTCGGGGGTATCCGGATGATGCTGGCC
>NW_023343975.1:0-209 GCF_001411555.2 Juglans regia | reverse complement strand
CGGTCGGCGGTGCAACCCACAAGGGGATCCCACCAATCAGCTTCCTTACGCCTTACGGGTTTACTAGCCCGTTGACTCGCACACATGTCAGACTCCTTGGTCCGAGTTTCAAGACGGGCCGAATGGGGTGCCCACAGGCCGATGCCAGGAGCACGCAGATGCCGAAGCACGCCTTGCGGCGCGTGCTGCCCTCCACGATCGCGGCAACG
>NW_023343971.1:0-209 GCF_001411555.2 Juglans regia | reverse complement strand
GGGCTGCCAAGGCATGGCCCGTGGGCACCGTGCTAACCTCGCTGTGCATGCCATGGGGGTGTCAAGGAAAGCCATGGGGCTGTCAAGGCATGGCCCGTGGGCACCGTGCTAACCTCGCTGTGCATGCCATGGGGCATGCCATGGGCACCACCGAGGCAAGCCATGGGGCTGTCAAGGCATCGCCCGTGGGCACCGTGCTAACCTCGCTG
>NW_023343968.1:0-209 GCF_001411555.2 Juglans regia | reverse complement strand
ATTTTTGCCACTTTGCGCTGAATCGGTTTTGTACAAAGCTTGGGCAAAGTGGTAAAAATAAGAGTTGCTCCAATTCGCCCCGTGTTGGGGCATACTTACCCAATTGTCATGGTAGTACGATAGGATGCCCGCGAACAAAAGACTCTAACCTCTTATTTTTGTCACTCTGCGCTCAATTGGTTTTCTGCAAAGGTTGGGCAAAGTTGTAA
>NW_023343967.1:0-238 GCF_001411555.2 Juglans regia | reverse complement strand
CGTTTTTTGGGCTCGCTTTCGTGGGGGTGATTCCTACATTCTCGCTTGCTTTCTAGCAACAAGCTTGTGCTTTAGGGACGGATTTGGTGGCACCTAGTGCCGCGTATGGGCTTGTTGATGGGGGCAATCGGTCGTGCTAGGGGCTTTCTCACGTTGGCTAGCCCTCGGGTGCTCTAGTCTACCCCATGGCGGTTGGGCCTATTTGTTTGGATGCCTCCTTTGCAACATGCTTGTGCAC
>NW_023343965.1:0-209 GCF_001411555.2 Juglans regia | reverse complement strand
TAGACTCCAAAAGAAAGAACTTTCATGAAGGAATCTTGGCGAGAAAACACTTACAAAATCTTCGAAATAGGCGTTCAAAAGAGGTATGAAAAACTGTCCGAGAGCGTCTTTTGTGTTCTATGAAGGAAAAGTGTAAAGGAGAGCTGCTTTTCGTGGGAAGTGGACTGAAGAGCTTCTTACACAAGCTATGTAAAGTGATAGGACTGAAT
>NW_023343963.1:0-209 GCF_001411555.2 Juglans regia | reverse complement strand
ATTTGTTTGGATGCCTCCTTTGCAACATGCTTGTGCACGGCGGATGGTGTTATGGCACCCAGTGCTACGCACATTGTTGCTCTCGGGGGTATCCGGATGATGCTCGCCTCGCTTCCATGGGGTTTGACGGGCGACGACCGTTTTTTGGGCTCGCTTTCGTGGGGGTGATTCCTACATTCTCGCTTGCTTTCTAGCAACAAGCTTGTGCT
>NW_023343962.1:0-209 GCF_001411555.2 Juglans regia | reverse complement strand
TAGGCGACAGCTTCGCGTGATAGGGCAGTGGGCACGGTGGTTTCGTGCAGGTTTACGGCGGCTTAAGGAGGCATGGACCCGGCGGCTGCGGTGGCTTCCCGCGGTATGCAACTCGGTGCACGGTAGGCTGAAGGCAGAGGCTTTTCTGTTAACTGGCGTGGTGCTCTCCGAAAGGGTGAGGACAGGCTGCGGGGATGCTGGGACGGCGT
>NW_023343961.1:0-209 GCF_001411555.2 Juglans regia | reverse complement strand
GGAGGATTCAGCATCAGGCGCCATGATAAAGCTGACTGCCTCAAACTACAGTCTTTGGAGACCTCGAATGGAGGATCTCTTGAACTGTAAAGATCTGTTTGACCATTTGGAAGATGAAGGGAAGAAGCCAGATGAAGTTACGGATCAAGTGTGGAAAAAGATGCACAAGAAGACTATTGGTCAGATCAGGCAATGGATTGACCATAGTG
>NW_023343960.1:0-209 GCF_001411555.2 Juglans regia | reverse complement strand
GCTATTAAAGACTGCTTTAATAAAGGGATGTTCCATTCCTTTGTATCAACTTGTATAAGAGCCTCCACTTTAGCTTCATTCCCCAACATATTGATTCCACTTTCAGACTTGTACAATGTTGGTTGAGGCAGCCATGGATCTGTCCAAATTCTAATTGAGTTGCCATTACCAATTCTCCATATGATTCCTTGTTGCAAGATCGGAAGAGC
>NW_023343959.1:0-209 GCF_001411555.2 Juglans regia | reverse complement strand
ACCAGAGGAGCTCCACCGAGATAATGCCCCATCTCGGCTTGGGGTCGTGATACGCACGCACCCAAATTCCATTCTCACATGAAAACCCAGTTTTCATAAACACACGAACATGAATGCAATACACGAAAACCCAGTTTTCCTTTACAAACATGATCATGCATGAAATAATGATATGCACATGTACCAACACAAATCCACATTCCTCAATA
>NW_023343958.1:0-293 GCF_001411555.2 Juglans regia | reverse complement strand
ATTCCTACGCGTGCTCTCGGCCGACGATGGGTTGTTTGCTGGTTTGGCTTGGCTCCCAAGGGGTTGAGACCTCAACAACTGTCCCGATTGTTACTATTTTCTCTTCTCTTATTTCCCATGCCTAGCGGGGCAGGCTCGACACCTCACAATGCTTCCACACGCTCAGCTAGCCTTGTGCTTGGTTGGGGTGTGGTTCAATTTGTTTGATGTTGTGGTCTGGCGGACGTAACGGCGTGTGAGTGGTGACAAGGTTGTATGTCTTGACAGGCTCCGTGCTTGTGCATCGAACTGTT
>NW_023343956.1:0-209 GCF_001411555.2 Juglans regia | reverse complement strand
TTAATTCGGACCGAACCAATCCCAGCAATTCTGCAAGCCATATCATTCCCTAACAAAACGGAGCCTCCGTTGACCGATTCATAGTTAATGAACCAGTCCCTCTTAGGACACATATGGAAAGTGCAAGCTGAGTCCATGACCCACTTGTCACTAAAGCGACTATTTGAGTCGCTAATTGCTAGAACGAGGTCTAGGTCGTTAGACCTATC
>NW_023343953.1:0-209 GCF_001411555.2 Juglans regia | reverse complement strand
AACTTAAACAAGGAGTAACCACGGGCGCCCCGGAAACGGTGTGCGCGTTGTTGGTGACATCTTTACCATGATACATAACGACTCTCGGCAACGGATATCTCGGCACTCGCATCGATGAAGAACGTAGCGAAATGCGATACTTGGTGTGAATTGCAGAATCCCGCGAATCATCGAGTCTTTGAACGCAAGTTGCGCCCGAAGCCATTCGG
>NW_023343952.1:0-209 GCF_001411555.2 Juglans regia | reverse complement strand
ACCGGTCTGCTCGTCCCTTCTACCGGCGATGCGCTCCTGGCCTTAACTGGCCGGGTCGTGCCTCCGGTGCTGTTACTTTGAAGAAATTAGAGTGCTCAAAGCAACCCTACGCTCTGTATACATTAGCATGGGATAACATCATAGGATTTCGGTCCTATTGTGTTGGCCTTCGGGATCGGAGTAATGATTAACAGGAACAGTCGGGGGCA
>NW_023343950.1:0-209 GCF_001411555.2 Juglans regia | reverse complement strand
CAGCCCCGCTCGCACGCCCCATGGCTTGCCTTGACAGCCCCATGGCATGCCTTGGCAGCCCCGTGGCAAGCCCCATGGCTTGCCTCGACAGCCCCGCGTGCACGACCCATGGCTTGCCTTCACAGCCCCATGGCAAGCCCCATGGCCTGACTTGACAGCCTGACTTGACAGCCCCATGGCATGCCTTGACAGCCCCGCGGGCATGCCCC
>NW_023343949.1:0-209 GCF_001411555.2 Juglans regia | reverse complement strand
AAACAAGCAATTATAACTTCTAGTGATCAAACTCCTATGAAGTTTTTACAAAGCATGTATGATATGTAAAAGCTAGGGGTGTAAATTTAAACCGGGAAACCGGACCGGACCGGACCGAACCGGACCGGTTGGTCCGGTTTTGAACCGGTCCGGTCCGGAACCGGTTCCTATTTTATGAAAACCGGCCGGTTCCGGTCCGGTTCCGGTTC
>NW_023343947.1:0-209 GCF_001411555.2 Juglans regia | reverse complement strand
GCCATGTACGCGCTGGGCGCGGAACTGGGCATCGCTACGAAGCCAGGACGTGCGGATGGTCCCTAGGGGAGGCCATGGTGCATAGGGTATTGACGGATTAAATGAACTATTTTCTGGGAAAATAGTGTGAGTTGGATTTTGTGTAAATCATTTTCTGGGAAGATGTTTTACGGATTATTTTGGGCCAAATGGGATTTTGGCGTGTGTTG
>NW_023343946.1:0-209 GCF_001411555.2 Juglans regia | reverse complement strand
GCACGGCTGCTTTGTTGAGTCGTGCCAAGGAATCGAGAGCTCCAAGTGGGCCATTTTTGGTAAGCAGAACTGGCGATGCGGGATGAACCGGAAGCCGGGTTACGTTGCCCAACTGCGCGCTAACCTAGAACCCACAAAGGGTGTTGGTCGATTAAGACAGCAGGACGGTGGTCATGGAAGTCGAAATCCGCTAAGGAGTGTGTAACAAC
>NW_023343944.1:0-209 GCF_001411555.2 Juglans regia | reverse complement strand
CTCGGGAGTGGATTTTTGGGAAAATCTCGCCCTCCCCATCGCGTAGCCATGGGTTTGGATCAGATCTCCGTTTGGATTGGGATCGGAAGGACCGGATCCCATCAAAACTCCGCAGTTAAGCGTGCTTGGGCGAGAGTAGTACTAGGATGGGTGACCTCCTGGGAAGTCCTCGTGTTGCACCCCTCGTTGATTTTTTTTCCGCCTTGCGA
>NW_023343943.1:0-209 GCF_001411555.2 Juglans regia | reverse complement strand
ACAATGAACCCCGGCGCGGTCTGCGCCAAGGAACTTAAACAAGGAGTAACCACGGGCGCCCCGGAAACGGTGTGCGCGTTGTTGGTGACATCTTTACCATGATAGATAACGACTCTCGGCAACGGATATCTCGGCTCTCGCATCGATGAAGAACGTAGCGAAATGCGATACTTGGTGTGAATTGCAGAATCCCGCGAATCATCGAGTCT
>NW_023343942.1:0-209 GCF_001411555.2 Juglans regia | reverse complement strand
GCGGATGGTGTTATGGCACCCAGTGCTACGCACATGCTTCATTGAGGTGGCTTCCGGACCTTGATGGCCTTGTTCCCATGGGGTTGAACCTTGATACGGTTTCCGTCTTGATGCGTTGATCTTCGTGGGGGTTCGATCCTCGTGCATGGCATCCTTGAGGTGTGAGTGTGGCATGGTGTTTGGTGCTTCTTAGCACTAGATTCCTACGC
>NW_023343940.1:0-251 GCF_001411555.2 Juglans regia | reverse complement strand
TCTCGCAAGGCGGAAAAAACAAAAACGAGGGGTGCAACACGAGGACTTCCCAGGAGGTCACCCATCCTAGTACTACTCTCGCCCAAGCACGCTTAACTGCGGAGTTCTGATGGGATCGGGTGCATTAGTGCTGGTATGATCGCACCCATCAAACTAATTACTTAAAATTCATATAATCCTTGAGCGACATACTAGCGTCCTTCCGATCCCAATCCAAACGGAGATCTGATCCAAACCCATGGCTACGCGAT
>NW_023343939.1:0-3116 GCF_001411555.2 Juglans regia | reverse complement strand
CTTTTTACCACTAACATTCTTTTGTGCAGCACCTTATAATGTCTCACCGGAGTAGCTCATCACCAAAGGGGATGGCAGATAACTCATCATTTGTGTTGCAAGCTATGCAACAACAGTTTGAGCGGTTGAACTTGGTGTTGGGTGAAGTGAGGGATATGATGGATCATCAAGAAGAGGTAATTAGAAATCTACATGGTAGGAGAGATAGGAGAAGAAGTGAGCCTTGTATTGAACATAAGTGTAAGAATGAAGAGTATGGTGAGTCTCTTGTTACCAGGCATGCACCCAATACACAAATTAAGATGAATGATATAGAGCAGCAGAACGAGAACATTTTTCATACTAAATGCCACATCAACAACAAGGTATGTAGTATGATCATTGATTTGAGGAGTTGTATTAATTTGGCTAGCACTACTTTAGTTGAGAAATTGAATTTACCTACCTGGAAACACTCTAGACCATACAAGTTGTAGTGGTTGAGTGATTGTGGGGAAGTTAGGGTAAATAAGCAAGTGCTAGTTACTTTTTCAATTGGGAAATACCTGGATATGGTGCTTTGTGATGTAGTACCTATGCATGCTGGCCATATTTTGTTGGGGAAGCCGTGACAATTTGATAGGAAGGTGATCCATGATGAGTTAAGGAACATGTATAGTTTTGAAATGGATGGAAAAACAATCAAATTTACTCCTTTAACTCCAACACAGGTCCATGAGGACCAACTGAAACTAAAAACTAACGATGAGAATGAGAAAAAAAGAAATAGTGAGGCCGAAATGGAGAAAGAGAGAAAAAAGAAAAGGGTGAGACTGAGACCTCAAGAAAAAGAGAGAATGAGTTGAAAAATAACTGTGAGGTTGAGAGTACAAAAAAAGATGAAGAAATAGAGAGTGACAGAAAAAAAGAGAGTGAAAAGAGAAAAGAGTGTGAAAGGGAAAAAGAGAGTGAAAAAAAAAAGAGTGGAAAGAAAAGAGAGAGTGAAGAAAGTGAGAGAAAAATAAAGAGAAAATTGAGTTTTTATACTAAGGCGAGTTTTAATACTAACAAACTTGACGTATGTTTTCCTAGTATTGTTATCTCTTTGTTGCAGATATATGAGGTCGTGTTTCCTAGCGGTGTGTTTAGTGGATTGCTACCTATTAGGGAGATAGAGCACTACATTGATTTTGTACCAAGTGCGACAATTCCTACTCGACCTTTCGTTGAAGAACATGAGTCCTTAACGTACTTGAGGGGACAAGATAAGTTGAATAGAATATATGCCAAGTGGGTGCAATTCATTGAGACATTTCCTCATGTAATCAAGTACACACAAGGTAAAAAAAATTTTGTTGATGCTTTAGCAAGAAGGTATGTCCTTGTCATCATTTTAGATGCAAAGTTATTGAGACTTGAATATGATAAGAAATTGTATGTTAATGATGATGGTTTGGCTAGTGTGTATGGAGTATGTGAGAAAGCCTCATTTGGTAAGTTCCATAAACTAGATTGATACTTGTTTAGAGAGAATAGACTTTGTGTGCCTACTAGTTTTATGCGTAAGTTACTTGTGTGTGATATACATGATGGTTTGATGGGTAACTTTGCTGTAAGGAAGATGTTTTATGAGTTGCATGAATGTTTGTGGAAGTATAATTTGCCATTCATTGATGTGTTACATGAACGTTTGTGGAAGTATCATTTGTCATTCATTAACGTGTTGCATGAACGTTTGTGGGAATATTTCTTGTCATTCATTGAGTTTGCATATAATTGGAGTGGTCATTTTGGTGTAAGGAAAGTTTTAGGTGTGTTTTATGAACGTTTGTGGGAGTATCATTTGCCATTCATTGAATTGTTACATGGACGTTTGCGGGAGTATCATTTGCCCTTATTAGAGTATGCATATAAAACCTTGTATACTACTATTTCTTATTCTCCGTCTGAAATTCTTTATGGTTTTAATCCACTTACTCATTTACCTTTGATGCTTTTGCTTGTTGATGATAAGAGAAGCTTGTATGAACATTTTCAAATTGTTGAGAAAATTAATGAAAATGCATATAAAGTGGATCTTTCAGGTAGGTATCATGTTTATGCTATTTTCAATATTACTAACATTTTTCCCTTTGATCCAGGTGGAGATTCGAGGTCAAATCTTTTTGAACAGAGGGGGAATGATGGGCACCAAGATGGACCTAGACTTAAAGTTCATTTGCACGTTCCAGATAAGCTAATTACAAGGTCAAGAGCCAAGAAGATCAAGGAGACAATGCAATGATTGATATAATCCACTTGGGACGAGTTTAGCAAGAGCCCAACATTCAAGATGGGCTTGAAGGATGAGGATGTAGTTTTGATTCATTTGATAAGTTATGGAAGAGGGCAACAATATGACTTAAAGGCTTTGGGCATTTGAAGGCTTTCAACTTGTTTAATTCATTTAAATGACTTATTTTATTAGTTTAGAATAATTGAGTTTATTATGGGAAGGACTTAAGGGGGGTCTATTCAAGGTCATGTTGAAAAATTTATTATTTTGTTGAACTAGGATTTTAAGAAGTACTGTAGTGAACTAGGGTTTTAAAAGTACTGTAGCCGAGTTACTATAGCGTTATACTGTAGCCGCAATACTATTCACTCATGGGTATTTTTGGAAGATGGGGCTTTATTTTGGTTAGGGTTTTTAATTAGATTTTGGTTTAAATACTCTTTGTATTCTCATTTTAAACAGTTTATGAAATTTACTGAATTTATTTATTGTGAGTTGAATTTTATTCCTCTTGTTCTTAATTGAACTTTTGAACTTATCAAAGGTAAATCATAATCTTTGTGGCGTTCCTCCTTGTAATCTGGGTTCTTGAGATAGGTTCTTCAACGGATCTAGATTTTAATATAATCTAGGTTCTTGAAACGAGTTTTCATCGGGTCTAGATTCTCCATCCATTAACTTGATTTTGGCTTTCTTGGAGATTTTTCAAATTGATTGTGGTTTCAAGGGATTTCATATCATGATCTTGTCCAGGATTGAGTTGAAAGCCATGGAATTGTGTTTACCCACATAGGAAGGTAGCCCCAAGTACTTTTCATAAGACATTGATGCTCTTATCCCTATTGTAGCCAAAATAAGTTTC
>NW_023343937.1:0-209 GCF_001411555.2 Juglans regia | reverse complement strand
GCCTCTTTATCCCAAACCGAGCGTTCTCGTTTGACACGAACGATTGTCGTGCTCGCGTCTTGATCCTATCCTCCTTCCGGAGTGGTAGGTTTACGTGCGGTGCCCGCATCGAGAATGAATGCTACCTGGTTGATCCTGCCAGTAGTCATATGCTTGTCTCAAAGATTAAGCCATGCATGTGTAAGTATGAACTAATTCAGACTGTGAAA
>NW_023343935.1:0-209 GCF_001411555.2 Juglans regia | reverse complement strand
TATAGGAATACGTGACAGAATATCTTTTGTAACAGATGAATAATTCATGACAGAATAAATTCTGTGTAACAGATAAATATGTAATGACTTGGCATGGCACATATAATAACATGCATACATACAATTTAGTTCCCTTACTTATCACTCATACACATTAAACTGATAGTAAGTTAAAAGCTAACTTACCTCGATCGTCGCGTTCTACTAGA
>NW_023343934.1:0-209 GCF_001411555.2 Juglans regia | reverse complement strand
ATGTCTCATCGGAGTAGCTCATCACCAAGGGGGCGAGTAGATAACTCATCCTTTGTGTTGCATGCCATGCAACATGAGTTTGAGCGGTTGAACTTGGTGTTAGGAGAAGTGAGGAATAGCATGGATAATCAAGAAGCAATGGTTAGAAATCTGCAAGCAGAGAAAGATAGGAGGCGACATGAGCCTAATATTAAGAATGGGTATGAGAA
>NW_023343932.1:0-209 GCF_001411555.2 Juglans regia | reverse complement strand
CAAACCCCGACTTCTGGAAGGGATGCATTTATTAGATAAAAGGTCGACGCGGGCTTTGCCCGTTGCTCTGATGATTCATGATAACTCGACGGATCGCACGGCCAGCGTGCCGGCGACGCATCATTCAAATTTCTGCCCTATCAACTTTCGATTGTAGGATAGAGGCCTACAATGGTGGTGACGGGTAACGGAGAATTAGGGTTCGATTC
>NW_023343928.1:0-270 GCF_001411555.2 Juglans regia | reverse complement strand
CAGATGCTATGCAGGCGTTGGGTGGCGGCTTCGTGCGGCTGAGGTTCCGCGTGGACTGGGTTCGGGGGAGTAATGACTCGTTGGCTTGGCTGAGGGAGTGGCGGAGCTGCTGAACGCCACCAAGGCTTGTAGTTTTATGGCCAGCGACGACGGGAAAAGGAAGAGCTGGAGCTTCCGTGTGTGGAGGTGCAGTGGCTGGATGTGGCTACTTGAAGGGGGTGAGGCGGCTTATTGTTGCAGTCCGAGGCTTCGGTTTGGTGTTTTTGCAGA
>NW_023343927.1:0-209 GCF_001411555.2 Juglans regia | reverse complement strand
TTTAGAGGAAGGAGAAGTCGTAACAAGGTTTCCGTAGGTGAACCTGCGGAAGGATCATTGTCGATACCTGCCCAGCAGAACGACCTGTGAACATGTAATAACCTGCTGGGTGGGGGTGTAATGCCCCCTCCCAAAAAACGGTTGGGAGGGCACGTTGAGATATGCCCACCGCTCCTCGTGTGTGGTTGGTCAATCTTCTCGTTCCCTTC
>NW_023343926.1:0-209 GCF_001411555.2 Juglans regia | reverse complement strand
CCGAGAGTCGTTATGTATCATGGTAAAGATGTCACCAACAACGCGCACACCGTTTCCGGGGCGCCCGTGGTTACTCCTTGTTTAAGTTCCTTGGCGCAGACCGCTCCGGGGTTCATTGTTCGATCGGGAAGGGAACGAGAAGATTGACCAACCACACACGAGGAGCGGTGGGCATATCTCAACGTGCCCTCCCAACCGTTTTTTGGGAG
>NW_023343925.1:0-209 GCF_001411555.2 Juglans regia | reverse complement strand
TTTTTTTTGATTTTTCGGATTTATTTAATCAAAAAAATTAAATAAAAAAATCCCGATGTCGAAAAATTGTGAGGCTTGCTCCTACTTCAAGATATGATTTTTCTGAGCATGCCTGCAAAAAATCTCGTCCAAATTCAAAGTATTTCGATAAAAAAGGCCTTTATGTTTCCTCGGACATTTGATGTTTCCTCCTGCCGGTTGGGATTTGG
>NW_023343924.1:0-209 GCF_001411555.2 Juglans regia | reverse complement strand
GCTCAAACTCATGTTGCATGGCATGCAACACAAAGGATGAGTTATCTACTCGCTCCCTTGGTGATGAGCTACTCCGATGAGACATTAGAAGGTGCTGCACAGAACAATGTTAGTGGTAAAAAAGAAAACCTCACACACTCCCTTACGTGTTTCAACTCGAATAATGACACTCTACTCGTGTTTCACTCTTAATGGCTTTTTCCCGATAA
>NW_023343923.1:0-209 GCF_001411555.2 Juglans regia | reverse complement strand
CGCTTGGTTGAAAAGCCAGTGGCGCGAAGCTACCGTGCGCTGGATTATGACTGAACGCCTCTAAGTCAGAATCCGGGCTAGAAGCGACGCGTGCGCCCGTCGCCAGATTGCCGACCTGCAGTAGGGGCCTTAGGGCCCCCAGAGGCACGTGTCGTTGGTGAAGCCCTCGCGGCGGATGAGCCGTGCGGGCCGCCTTGAAGTACAATTCT
>NW_023343921.1:0-209 GCF_001411555.2 Juglans regia | reverse complement strand
CTATATAATAGTATTAATATTAGCCTATTAGTATAGTTATATATTAGTATTAGTTATAAACTATATATTAGTATTAGTTATAAACTTTTAGTGATTTAGTATAGTTATATTAGTATAAGTATAACTATAGTCTATAGTGATTTAGTATAACTATATTAGTATAAGTATAACTATAGTCTATATTAAACTATTAGTATTAGACTATTAGT
>NW_023343919.1:0-209 GCF_001411555.2 Juglans regia | reverse complement strand
AAATCGCTCCACCAACTAAGAACGGCCATGCACCACCACCCATAGAATCAAGAAAGAGCTCTCAGTCTGTCAATCCTTACTATGTCTGGACCTGGTAAGTTTCCGCGTGTTGAGTCAAATTAAGCCGCAGGCTCCACTCCTGGTGGTGCCCTTCCGTCAATTCCTTTAAGTTTCAGCCTTGCGACCATACTCCCCCCGGAACCCAAAGA
>NW_023343918.1:0-209 GCF_001411555.2 Juglans regia | reverse complement strand
CAACAAGCCCATGCGTGGCACTAGGTGCCACCAAATCCGTCCCTAAAGCACAAGCTTGTTGCTAGAAAGCAATCGAGAATGTAGGAATCACCCCCACGAAAACGGGCCCAAAAAACGGTCGTCGGGACATGGTCGGCCGGCGGCGGCCGCCGCCACAACCACCGCCGGCGGCGGTGGAGGCGATACCCCCCCGCCGGTGGCATGGGGGG
>NW_023343917.1:0-209 GCF_001411555.2 Juglans regia | reverse complement strand
GATCCACTGAGATTCAGCCCTGTGTCGCTTCGATTCGTCCCTCCCCCTCAAACCACATCACCTTCCACGATTTCCTGGCCGAGGTTACCAACAAGGACTTGTCCGAAATCGGTGCACGACGTGCTCCCGCAAAGGGTGTTGGTCGAGTAAGACAGCAGGACGGTGCCCACGGGCCATGCCTTGACAGCCCCGCTCGCACGCCCCATGGC
>NW_023343916.1:0-209 GCF_001411555.2 Juglans regia | reverse complement strand
CAGCAGAACGACCTGTGAACATGTAATAACCTTCTGGGTGGGGGTGTAATGCCCCCTCCCAAAAAACGGTTGGGAGGGCACGTTGAGATATGCCCACCGCTCCTGGTGTGTGGTTGGTCAATCTTCTCGTTCCCTTCCCGATCGAACAATGAACCCCGGCGCGGTCTGCGCCAAGGAACTTAAACAAGGAGTAACCACGGGCGCCCCGG
>NW_023343912.1:0-209 GCF_001411555.2 Juglans regia | reverse complement strand
ATTAGATAAAAGGTCGACGCGGGCTTTGCCCGTTGCTCTGATGATTCATGATAACTCGACGGATCGCACGGCCATCGTGCCGGCGACGCATCATTCAAATTTCTCCCCTATCAACTTTCGATTGTAGGATAGAGGCCTACAATGGTGGTGACGGGTAACGGAGAATTAGGGTTCGATTCCGGAGAGGGAGCCTGAGAAACGGCTACCAC
>NW_023343911.1:0-209 GCF_001411555.2 Juglans regia | reverse complement strand
GGTTGAGACTAGGACGGTATCTGATCGTCTTCGAGCCCCCAACTTTCGTTCTTGATTAATGAAAACATCCTTGGCAAATGCTTTCGCAGTTGTTCGTCTTTCATCAATCCAAGAATTTCACCTCTGACTATGAAATACGAATGCCCCCGACTGTTCCTGTTAATCATTACTCCGATCCCGAAGGCCAACACAATAGGACCGAAATCCTA
>NW_023343910.1:0-263 GCF_001411555.2 Juglans regia | reverse complement strand
ACCTCCTGGGAAGTCCTCGTGTTGCACCCCTCGTTTTTGTTTTTTCCGCCTTGCGAGATAAATTGACAAGAAGGAGCACTCGGGAGTGGATTTTTGGGAAAATCTCGCCCGGCCCATCGCGTAGCCCTGGGCTTGGATCAGATCTCCGTTTGGATTGGGATCGGAAGGACGCTAGTATGTCGCTCAAGGATTATATGAATTTTAAGTAATTAGTTTGATGGGTGCGATCATACCAGCACTAATGCACCGGATCCCATCAGAAC
>NW_023343909.1:0-209 GCF_001411555.2 Juglans regia | reverse complement strand
AATTAAATAAAAAAATCCCGATGTCGAAAAATTGTGAGGCTTGCTCCTACTTCAAGATATGATTTTTCTAAGCATGCCTGCAAAAAATCTCGTCCAAATTCAAATTATTTCGATAAAAAAGGCCTTTATGTTTCCTCGGACATTTGATGTTTCCTCCTGCCGGTTGGGATTTGGCTCTAAATGCTCTTTAGGGGGGGCATGCAAGCCCC
>NW_023343908.1:0-209 GCF_001411555.2 Juglans regia | reverse complement strand
GACACGGGGAGGTAGTGACAATAAATAACAATACCGGGCTCTTACGAGTCTGGTAATTGGAATGAGTACAATCTAAATCCCTTAACGAGGATCCATTGGAGGGCGAGTCTGGTGCCAGCAGCCGCGGTAATTCCAGCTCCAATAGCGTATATTTAAGTTGTTGCAGTTAAAAAGCTCGTAGTTGGATCTTGGGTTGGGCAGAGCGGTCC
>NW_023343907.1:0-209 GCF_001411555.2 Juglans regia | reverse complement strand
ACCCAAATTGGTTTCCTAAATTCATTCCAATACATCTTGGATGTGTTCCAAGCATCACCTATCGATTTTTGCCTATTTTCGATTTTTTTTGATTTTTCGGATTTGTTTAATCAAAAAAATTAAATAAAAAAATCCCGATGTCGAAAAATTGTGAGGCTTGCTCCTACTTCAAGATATGATTTTTCTAAGCATGCCTGCAAAAAATCTCG
>NW_023343906.1:0-209 GCF_001411555.2 Juglans regia | reverse complement strand
CTTTTCAACCAAGCGCGATGACCAATTGTGCGAATCAACGGTTCCTCTCGTACTAGGTTGAATTACTATTGCGACACTGTCATCAGTAGGGTAAAACTAACCTGACTCACGACGGTCTAAACCCAGCTCACGTTCCCTATTGGTGGGTGAACAATCCAACACTTGGTGAATTCTGCTTCACAATGATAGGAAGAGCCGACATCGAAGGA
>NW_023343905.1:0-209 GCF_001411555.2 Juglans regia | reverse complement strand
AAGTCGTAACAAGGTTTCCGTAGGTGAACCTGCGGAAGGATCATTGTCGATACCTGCCCAGCAGAACGACCTGTGAACATGTAATAACCTTCTGGGTGGGGGTGCAATGCCCCCTCCCAAAAAACGGTTGGGAGGGCACGTTGAGATATGCCCACCGCTCCTCGTGTGTGGTTGGTCAATCTTCTCGTTCCCTTCCCGATCGAACAATG
>NW_023343904.1:0-209 GCF_001411555.2 Juglans regia | reverse complement strand
TTAATATTAGGCTCATGTCGCCTCCTATCTTTCTCTGCTTGCAGATTTCTAACAATTGCTTCTTGATTATCCATACTATTCCTCACTTCACCTAACACCAAGTTCAACCGCTCAAACTCATGTTGCGTGGCATGCAACACAAAGGATGAGTTATCTACTCGCCCCCTTGGTGATGAGCTACTCCGATGAGACATTACAAGGTGCTGCAC
>NW_023343902.1:0-209 GCF_001411555.2 Juglans regia | reverse complement strand
GAGACAGGTTAGTTTTACCCTACTGATGACAGTGTCGCAATAGTAATTCAACCTAGTACGAGAGGAACCGTTGATTCGCACAATTGGTCATCGCGCTTGGTTGATAAGCCAGTGGCGCGAAGCTACCGTGCGCTGGATTATGACTGAACGCCTCTAAGTCAGAATCCGGGCTAGAAGCGACGCGTGCGCCCGTCGCCCGATTGCCGACC
>NW_023343901.1:0-209 GCF_001411555.2 Juglans regia | reverse complement strand
GGGTCGAGGAGCACCTTCACAGCGACGGGCAACACACGACGGGTCACGAGGGTTTCTCAACCACCGATTGTCGTGGCGCTCGTCGCCTAGGACTCACTTTTAGGGTAACCGCGAGCAGAAGCACACGGGAGGCCAATGTCTTCCCCGCACCCCACACATCATAAGAAGTGTTTGGGGTTGGGGCAACGATGCGTGACACCCAGGCAGAC
>NW_023343900.1:0-232 GCF_001411555.2 Juglans regia | reverse complement strand
TTCAAACGAAAGGGATTGGCTAGGAGGGGACTGCCTATGGCTACAACCAGCTCGTGGAAGACAACTCAAAAAAGGGACGAGCAGCAAAAAAATAAGCCAAAATTTGAACCCTCTAAGAATGCCAACTAAAAGACCGCCACTACTTCAGGTACAATCGAGACTTCAAGTTCTAAGACACGTGATATTAAATGTTTTAAATGTCAGGGGCGCGGACATATAGCCAGCCAGTGTG
>NW_023343899.1:0-209 GCF_001411555.2 Juglans regia | reverse complement strand
CGATGCCAGGAGCACGCAGATGCCGAAGCACGCCTTGCGGCGCGTGCTGCCCTCCACGATCGCGGCAACGACGTCTCCACGGGCATGACTACAACCCGGGCTTGAGCCGCCGCCGCAATCCGCATCGGTCCACGCCCCGAGTCGATCGGCAGACCGGCATACACCGTTCCACATCCGACCGGGGCGCATCGCCGGCCCCCATCCGCTTC
>NW_023343897.1:0-209 GCF_001411555.2 Juglans regia | reverse complement strand
AAATAAATGAATTCTATAATTTTTTAATTACCATTTTTTCAGCAAGACGGTGGAATGACCTTGAACCGGCACGATGGTGGACAGTCAGAACGGATCTATTCTGTACATTTGTAGAACTCAAGTGCTACAAAATATATTAAAAATGTTAATTGTAATATGTATACATATAATGTATAAAACGAATATGAATGTAAATAATTTAAAGATAT
>NW_023343896.1:0-209 GCF_001411555.2 Juglans regia | reverse complement strand
GAAGAAGAGTCATTGGGAGGTAACAGATATTTCGTGACATTCATTGATGATGCTTCACGAAAGGTCTGGGTATATGTTTTGAAGTCAAAGGATCAGGTCTTCGAACACTTCAAGAATTTCCACACCCTAGTGGAAAGAGAGACGGGAAAGAAGTTGAAGTGCTTGCGAACGGACAACGGAGGAGAATATGTCTCCAAAAGGTTCGCTGC
>NW_023343895.1:0-209 GCF_001411555.2 Juglans regia | reverse complement strand
ACGATTGTCGTGCTCGCGTCTTGATCCTATCCTCCTTCCGGAGTGGTAGGTTTACGTGCGGTGCCGGCATCGAGAATGAATGCTACCTGGTTGATCCTGCCAGTCGTCATATGCTTGTCTCAAAGATTAAGCCATGCATGTGTAAGTATGAACTAATTCAGACTGTGAAACTGCGAATGGCTCATTAAATCAGTTATAGTTTGTTTGAT
>NW_023343894.1:0-209 GCF_001411555.2 Juglans regia | reverse complement strand
GGGGGTTCGATCCTCGTGCATGGCATCCTTGAGGTGTGAGTGTGGCATGGTGTTTGGTGCTTCTTAGCACTAGATTCCTACGCGTGCTCTCGGCCGACGATGGGGTGTTTGCTGGTTTGGCTTGGCTCCCAAGGGGTTGAGACCTCAACAACTGTCCCGATTGTTACTATTTTCTCTTCTCTTATTTCCCATGCCTAGCGGGGCAGGCT
>NW_023343892.1:0-209 GCF_001411555.2 Juglans regia | reverse complement strand
CGGGCGCAACTTGCGTTCAAAGACTCGATGATTCGCGGGATTCTGCAATTCACACCAAGTATCGCATTTCGCTACGTTCTTCATCGATGCGAGAGCCGAGATATGCGTTGCCGAGAGTCGTTATGTATCATGGTAAAGATGTCACCAACAACGCGCACACCGTTTCCGGGGCGCCCGTGGTTACTCCTTGTTTAAGTTCCTTGGCGCAG
>NW_023343890.1:0-282 GCF_001411555.2 Juglans regia | reverse complement strand
GAGAAAATAGTAACAACCGGGACAGTTGTTGAGGTCTCAACCCCTTGGGAGCCAAGCCAAACCAGCAAACAACCCATCGTCGGCCGAGAGCACGCGTAGGAATCTAGTGCTAAGAAGCACCAAACACCATGCCACACTCACTCCTCAAGGATGCCATGCACGAGGATCGAACCCCCACGAAGATCAACGCATCAAGAAGGAAACCGTATCAAGGTTCAACCCCATGGGAACAAGGCCATCAAGGTCCGGAAGCCACCTCAATGAAGCATGTGCGTAGCACTG
>NW_023343889.1:0-209 GCF_001411555.2 Juglans regia | reverse complement strand
CATCGGGGGCGCAACGCCCTCGACCTATTCTCAAACTTTAAATAGGTAGGACGGCACGGCTGCTTTGTTGAGTCGTGCCAAGGAATCGAGAGCTCCAAGTGGGCAATTTTTGGTAAGCAGAACTGGCGATGCGGGATGAACCGGAAGCCGGGTTACGGTGCCCAACTGCGCGCTAACCTAGAACCCACAAAGGGTGTTGGTCGATTAAG
>NW_023343887.1:0-209 GCF_001411555.2 Juglans regia | reverse complement strand
ACCGAGCGTTCTCGTTTGACACGAACGATTGTCGTGCTCGCGTCTTGATCCTATCCTCCTTCCGGAGTGGTAGGTTTACGTGCGGTGCCGGCATCGAGAATGAACGCTACCTGGTTGATCCTGCCAGTAGTCATATGCTTGTCTCAAAGATTAAGCCATGCATGTGTAAGTATGAACTAATTCAGACTGTGAAACTGCGAATGGCTCAT
>NW_023343886.1:0-209 GCF_001411555.2 Juglans regia | reverse complement strand
CAGATGATAACGTTATCCGCAAAAGTCGAACTCCGTACTTCCTCAGTCAAGGTATCAACCTTGTCGTTGAGGATAGTTACACGATGGGTGAGTTCGGCAACAGATGCCGATATAGCCTCGAGCGATCGATCGATCTTATGATCAATATGCGCAGTCAGCTGTGAGATGACCGCATCATCCCAAGCAGGCCGCACATCTCCTGCAGATGT
>NW_023343885.1:0-209 GCF_001411555.2 Juglans regia | reverse complement strand
AAGCCCCATGGCATGCCTTGGCAGCCCCGCTCGCACGCCCCATGGCCTGCCTTGGCAGCCCCGTGGCTTGCCTTGACAGCCCCGTGGCAAGCCCCATGGCATGCTTTGGCAGCCCCGTGGCAAGCCCCATGGCCTGCCTTGACAGCCCCGCTCGCACGCCCCATGGCTTGCCTTGACAGCCCCATGGCAAGCCCCATGGCCTGACTTGA
>NW_023343884.1:0-209 GCF_001411555.2 Juglans regia | reverse complement strand
TAAGAAGTGTTTGGGGTTGGGGCAACGATGCGTGACACCCAGGCAGACGTGCCCTCGGCCGAATGGCTTCGGGCGCAACTTGCGTTCAAAGACTCGATGATTCACGGGATTCTGCAATTCACACCAAGTATCGCATTTCGCTACGTTCTTCATCGATGCGAGAGCCGAGATATCCGTTGCCGAGAGTCGTTATGTATCATGGTAAAGAT
>NW_023343883.1:0-209 GCF_001411555.2 Juglans regia | reverse complement strand
TGATCAAAAGAGTGCTGGAGATTGAACTCCACCAATACAAGTAGTAATCTGAGGTAACTATTGTAATACCATCTACGTCGCACCGTCGCTTAGTCGGCCGTTTCTAGTTGGTCGATTCCCGGTTCTCCTTCAGATCCTATAACAAAATCTACCATTTGGGGGGAATGGTAGTTGGGACTACCATAGTGAGATTTGATTACAAATCTCAG
>NW_023343882.1:0-209 GCF_001411555.2 Juglans regia | reverse complement strand
GGCACGCCGCGACACACCCGTGGTGCTTTGCCTACCATGTCAAGCACACAAAGGTCCGACGAAGAACACCGTAGATCACACAAACTCTACAAAAGCAATCTTCCATGTTGCCTCAAAAGATTGCAATACAACACTCACAACATGGCCCCCCAATGTTGCCACCCGACGTGCATGAACGGGGGCGAACACTTGTCTCGTGCTTTTGGACA
>NW_023343881.1:0-209 GCF_001411555.2 Juglans regia | reverse complement strand
GCACACAAAGGTCCGACGAAGAACACCGTAGATCACACAAACTCTACAAAAGCAATCTTCCTTGTTGCCTCAAAAGATTGCAATACAACACTCACAACATGGCCGCCCAATGTTGCCACCCGACGTGCATGAACGGGGGCGAACACTTGTCTCGTGCTTTTGGACAATTGAAACCACCCAAATTGGTTTCCTAAATTCATTCCAATACA
>NW_023343878.1:0-209 GCF_001411555.2 Juglans regia | reverse complement strand
ACTTCTTATGATGTGTGGGGTGCGGGGAAGACATTGGCCTCCCGTGTGCTTCTGCTCGCGGTTAGCCTAAAAGTGAGTCCTAGGCGACGAGCGCCACGACAATCTGTGGTTGAGAAACCCTCGTGACCCGTCGTGTGTTGCCCGTCGCTGTGAAGGTGCTCCTCGACCCTATTGCGTCGTTCCTGCGACTCTACCATCGCGACCCCAGG
>NW_023343877.1:0-209 GCF_001411555.2 Juglans regia | reverse complement strand
TTAAGTATGCCATCTGTTACATGTATTTCTTGTCATGTAATATTCATTGTCACATGTTACGCCATGTTAAGAAATGTTGTCTGTTATATGGTATGCCATGTTACAAAATGTTGCATGTTACATGTATGACATGTTATGAAATGTTCTCTGTTACATTTATGTCTCGAAGTATGTCATGCATGTCGTCCTACGTTCATGTCACGTTATGT
>NW_023343876.1:0-209 GCF_001411555.2 Juglans regia | reverse complement strand
GTGGACTTCTCGCGACGTTGCCGGCAGCGAACCGCCCACATCGCCTCGATCCGAACACTTCACCGGACCATTCAATCGGTAGGAGCGACGGGCGGTGTGTACAACGGGCAGGGACGTAGTCAACGCGAGCTGATGACTCGCGCTTACTAGGAATTCCTCGTTGAAGACCAACAATTGCAATGATCTATCCCCATCACGATGAAATTTCA
>NW_023343875.1:0-209 GCF_001411555.2 Juglans regia | reverse complement strand
CTCATTTAAAGTATATTATGCTATCATACTATACAATGTTATTGATGGTTATAGATATATAAAATGTAGTATATATATTATACTATAAGTTAGTATATAATAAATAATTTAATAAGTAACAATTTAATATAAATTATTGATTTATATATATGGTATAATTTATATATTATATACGTTGATGTTCTCATTTAAAGTATATTATGCTATCA
>NW_023343874.1:0-209 GCF_001411555.2 Juglans regia | reverse complement strand
CTCATTTAAAGTATAATATGCTATCATACTATACAATGTTATTGATGGTTATAGATATATAAAATGTAGTATATATATTATACTATAAGTTAGTATATAATAAATAATTTAATAAGTAACAATTTAATATAAATTATTGATTTATATATATGGTATAATTTATATATTATATACGTTGATGTTCTCATTTAAAGTATATTATGCTATCA
>NW_023343872.1:0-209 GCF_001411555.2 Juglans regia | reverse complement strand
CGTGCACAAGCATGTTGCAAAGGAGGCATCCAAACAAATAGGCCCAACCGCCATGGGGTAGACTAGAGCACCCGAGGGCAAGCCAACGTGAGAAAGCCCCTAGCCCGACCGATTGCCCCCATCAACAAGCCCATGCGCGGCACTAGGTGCCACCAAATCCGTCCCTAAAGCACAAGCTTGTTGCTAGAAAGCAAGCGAGAATGTAGGAA
>NW_023343870.1:0-209 GCF_001411555.2 Juglans regia | reverse complement strand
AATTGTTGGTCTTCAACGAGGAATTCCTAGTAAGCGCGAGTCATCAGCTCGCGTTGACTACGTCCCTGCCCTTTGTACACACCGCCCGTCGCTCCTACCGATTGTATGGTCCGGTGAAGTGTTCGGATCGAGGCGATGTGGGCGGTTCGCTGCCGGCAACGTCGCGAGAAGTCCACTGAACCTTATCATTTAGAGGAAGGAGAAGTCGT
>NW_023343869.1:0-209 GCF_001411555.2 Juglans regia | reverse complement strand
ACTTATCAGAAAGAATATCAGGAAAATAAATAAATTCTATAATTTTTTAATTACCATTTTTTCAGCAAGACGGTGGAATGACCTTGAACCGGCACGATGGTGGATAGTCAGAACGGATCTATTCTGTGCATTTGTAGAACTCAAGTGCTACAAAATATATTAAAAATGTTAATTGTAATATGTATACATATAATGTATAAAACGAATAT
>NW_023343868.1:0-268 GCF_001411555.2 Juglans regia | reverse complement strand
TCAAGACGCGAGCACGACAATCGTTCGTGTCAAACGAGAACGCTCGGTTTGGGATAAAGAGGCCGGAGACCCCCCACACCAACACAATGTTCCGCATCCAAGAGCACGAGAACGCCCACATGGTCCATGACAACCAACGTAACCTCGAAGGCTTGCATGGTAACACGTGGACAACTTCAGAGTCCAGCCAGCACCCAAAGATGAGCACCGACAAGGACAAGGGGCAACGAGAGGGACAAATTCCATCTTTGTAGGTATGCAACACAGG
>NW_023343867.1:0-209 GCF_001411555.2 Juglans regia | reverse complement strand
AATTATATCGACAATAATCCCATAGAAATCAATATTTTCTCCATCATGACTTCCTTCGACTAGGACACCACTATTTTGGGTTTTCCTATAACAATCTCGATCCAATGTGTGATACCTACTTCCCCGAGAAATACATGCAGAATATCGAGCAGCGCGTCTCGATGGGCCACGCGCCAATGCATACAGTTCATCAGATATATCATTTGGAT
>NW_023343866.1:0-209 GCF_001411555.2 Juglans regia | reverse complement strand
AGCCAATGTAGTTGAGTTGCAACATTATGAGGAGGTAGAGGACATAGTGCACATGGCTATGAAGGTGGAGAGACGGCTAAAAGGAAAGGGTACATCAAGGTATAATTCGGTTTCTAGTACTTCTTGGAAACCAAAGTGGGACAAAAATGATCAAGTTGTAGCAAAGGAGAAGACCGAACCACCAAAGGGAAAAGATTTGGGTGAGGCTG
>NW_023343865.1:0-209 GCF_001411555.2 Juglans regia | reverse complement strand
TGTAACAAAATCTACCATTCGGGGGGAATGGTAGTTGGGACTACCACAGTGAGATTTGATTACAAATCTCAGCAAGTTAACAGGAAACTTCCACACAGGTTAATAATGCATGCATGGCAGTAAAAGCATGAATGCATAATCAAATCGTAAGTAATCATAGCATAACTTGACATACAACATAACATAACTGGCATAACTTAAACTGAAAC
>NW_023343863.1:0-209 GCF_001411555.2 Juglans regia | reverse complement strand
AGGGGGCATTACACCCCCACCCAGAAGGTTATTACATGTTCACAGGTCGTTCTGCTGGGCAGGTATCGACAATGATCCTTCCGCAGGTTCACCTACGGAAACCTCGTTACGACTTCTCCTTCCTCTAAATGATAAGGTTCAGTGGACTTCTCGCGACGTTGCCGGCAGCGAACCGCCCACATCGCCTCGATCCGAACACTTCACCGGAC
>NW_023343862.1:0-209 GCF_001411555.2 Juglans regia | reverse complement strand
AAGTCTGGTGCCAGCAGCCGCGGTAATTCCAGCTCCAATAGCGTATATTTAAGTTGTTGCAGTTAAAAAGCTCGTAGTTGGATCTTGGGTTGGGCAGAGCGGTCTGCCCCTGGTGTGCACCGGTCTGCTCGTCCCTTCTACCGGCGATGCGCTCCTGGCCTTAACTGGCCGGGTCGTGCCTCCGGTGCTGTTACTTTGAAGAAATTAGA
>NW_023343861.1:0-209 GCF_001411555.2 Juglans regia | reverse complement strand
GGCCTTTAGCACCGAAGGACGTGTATTAGATTCATTTCGGAGTTCATTAGCTCCTGCCACTGTGGAGGCTTTGATTTGCACGCAGAATTGGATCAAGGGAACTCTAATTCATGTTCCGGATGTTCTTGAGTATGAGGAGGCCGACGTCGAGGAGAAGGGTGATGATCAGTCTGGATCTGGTATTTATTCTAATTTCTTATTTTCATTTA
>NW_023343858.1:0-209 GCF_001411555.2 Juglans regia | reverse complement strand
CATTAGGTTTTGCTTTAAATACTCTATGTAGCCTCATTCTAATCAGATTATGAAATTTATAAAATTTGATGAATTTATTCATTGTGAGTTGAGTTTTACTCCTCATGTTCTTAATTGAACTTTTGAACTTATCAAAGGTAAATCACAACCTTTGTGGCGTTCCTCCTTTGTAATCTGGGTTCTTGAGACGGGTTCTTCAACGGGTCTAG
>NW_023343857.1:0-270 GCF_001411555.2 Juglans regia | reverse complement strand
GCCTCAAAAGATTGCAATACAACACTCACAACATGGCCCCCCAATGTTGCCACCCGACGTGCATGAACGGGGGCGAACACTTGTCTCGTGCTTTTGGACAATTGAAACCGCCCAAATTGGTTTCCTAAATTCATTCCAATACATCTTGGATGTGTTCCAAGCATCACCTATCGATTTTTGCCTATTTTCGATTTTTTTTGATTTTTCGGATTTATTTAATCAAAAAAATTAAATAAAAAAATCCCGATGTCGAAAAATTGTGAGGCTTGC
>NW_023343856.1:0-209 GCF_001411555.2 Juglans regia | reverse complement strand
CTTACCAAAAATGGCCCACTTGGAGCTCTCGATTCCTTGGCACGACTCAACAAAGCAGCCGTGCCGTCCTACCTATTTAAAGTTTGAGAATAGGTCGAGGGCGTAGCGCCCCCGATGCCTCTAATCATTGGCTTTACCCGATAGAACTCGCCCGTGGGCTCCAGCTATCCTGAGGGAAACTTCGGAGGGAACCAGCTACTAGACGGTTC
>NW_023343855.1:0-209 GCF_001411555.2 Juglans regia | reverse complement strand
ATCAACAGACCACTTGCACAACAGCTCACATTAGGGAGCCATGAAGTTGAAGCTTTAATACCCCCCCCCCAACGCACGAAATCACCCACCAACATCATCAAACCCCCCCCAGCCACCGCCGATCACCCTAGGGTTTCGGAGCACCACCCACGGTGCCAGAAACTGCTGGCCATCCTAGTCCTGTCTCACCCACTCCCTTCCGGTAGGCC
>NW_023343854.1:0-209 GCF_001411555.2 Juglans regia | reverse complement strand
CGGGGGCGCAACGCCCTCGACCTATTCTCAAACTTTAAATAGGTAGGACGGCACGGCTGCTTTGTTGAGTCGTGCCAAGGAATCGAGAGCTCCAAGTGGGCCATCTTTGGTAAGCAGAACTGGCGATGCGGGATGAACCGGAAGCCGGGTTACGGTGCCCAACTGCGCGCTAACCTAGAACCCACAAAGGGTGTTGGTCGATTAAGACA
>NW_023343853.1:0-209 GCF_001411555.2 Juglans regia | reverse complement strand
AAATAAAAAATAAAATCACTATAATATATAAATAAAAAATAAAATCACTATAATATATAAATAAAAAATAAAATCACTATAATATTTATCACTATTAAATATAAGTAAAAAATAAAATCATTATAATATATAAATAAAAAATAAAATCACTATAATATATAAATAAAAAATAAAATCACTATAATATTTATCACTATTAAATATAAATA
>NW_023343852.1:0-209 GCF_001411555.2 Juglans regia | reverse complement strand
CAAGGCAAGCCATGGGGCATGCCCGCGGGGCTGTCAAGGCATGCCATGGGGCTGTCAAGTCAGGCTGTCAAGTCAGGCCATGGGGCTTGCCATGGGGCTGTGAAAGCAAGCCATGGGGCGTGCACGCGGGGCTGTCGAGGCAAGCCATGGGGCTTGCCACGGGGCTGCCAAGGCATGCCATGGGGCTGTCAAGGCAAGCCATGGGGCGT
>NW_023343850.1:0-209 GCF_001411555.2 Juglans regia | reverse complement strand
ACACCCGTGGTGCTTTGCCTACCATGTCAAGCACACAAAGGTCCGACGAAGAACACCGTAGATCACACAAACTCTACAAAAGCAATCTTCCTTGTTGCCTCAAATGATTGCAATACAACACTCACAACATGGCCCCCCAATGTTGCCACCCGACGTGCATGAACGGGGGCGAACACTTGTCTCGTGCTTTTGGACAATTGAAACCACCC
>NW_023343849.1:0-209 GCF_001411555.2 Juglans regia | reverse complement strand
AGAGGCCGGAGACCCCCCACACCAACACAATGTTCCGCATCCAAGAGCACGAGAACGCCCACATGGTCCATGACAACCAACGTAAACTCGAAGGCTTGCATGGTGACACGTGGACAACTTCAGAGTCCAGCCAGCACCCAAAGATGAGCACCGACAAGGACAAGGGGCAACGAGAGGGACAAATTCCATCTTTGTAGGTATGCAACACA
>NW_023343848.1:0-209 GCF_001411555.2 Juglans regia | reverse complement strand
AACTTGTACTAAATGAGGCTGAAAATGGTGAGTTTGAACAAAATGAAATTGAAACTGAAAAGATTTCATGTCCTGTACCTGCTCCTTTTCCTCAAAGATTGGTTTCTCTGCACAAAGACAAACACCAATCTGAAATTTTAGAAATATTCAAGCATGTTAGGATTAATATCCCTTTGTTGGATGCTATTCAACAAATTCCTGCATATGCT
>NW_023343847.1:0-209 GCF_001411555.2 Juglans regia | reverse complement strand
GTCATCAAAATCACTAAAACCATACTTGAAACTTTTTGGTTTCTCTTCTAAGTTCAAAACAGAATTTTGTTTCTAACTTGTTTTGATCAACCTCTTGATCCATGTCTTATAAAGAAGTGATCTTCAAACCAAAACATCACATGGTTCAAAAAGGTGTCCTAAAACAGATCCAAGCTTCAAACTCAAGATCACATGGGTAAACATCAACC
>NW_023343846.1:0-253 GCF_001411555.2 Juglans regia | reverse complement strand
CAATGACTATTTTAAAACCAATTACTGATTTCACAATTATCACTAATTATATATCCAAAAAGAATTTCTTTTTTTTTTTTTACAGGCGGTGGGAGATCAACACTCCCCGCCGCTTTATTACAATGATTTACCGGATCTGACCTTTACACAAGTGAATACGATGCTAGCGCTACTTTTCATAATTTTATTTGAATTGGTCTTAAGCCTTATTGTAAGGCCCAGTTCTGGGTTAAGTATTAATAAGGATTTAAGG
>NW_023343845.1:0-209 GCF_001411555.2 Juglans regia | reverse complement strand
CGTATTAGCTCTAGAATTACTACGGTTATCCGAGTAGCAGATACCATCAAACAAACTATAACTGATTTAATGAGCCATTCGCAGTTTCACAGTCTGAATTAGTTGATACTTACACATGCATGGCTTAATCTTTGAGACAAGCATATGACTACTGGCAGGATCAACCAGGTAGCATTCATTCTCGATGCCGGCACCGCACGTAAACCTAC
>NW_023343844.1:0-209 GCF_001411555.2 Juglans regia | reverse complement strand
GAAAGCAAGCGAGAATGTAGGAATCACCCCCACGAAAGCGAGCCCAAAAAACGGTCGTCGCCCGTCAAACCCCATGGAAGCGAGGCCAGCATCATCCGGATACCACCGAGAGCAACAATGTGCGTAGCACTGGGTGCCATAACACCATCCGCCGTGCACAAGCATGTTGCAAAGGAGGCATCCAAACAAATAGGCCCAACCGCCATGGG
>NW_023343842.1:0-209 GCF_001411555.2 Juglans regia | reverse complement strand
CCAGAATTTAAATACAAGTAAACATCAGTAAAAGGGTTTACAAAATTATACAGTCATCCCAAAATAGAATTTAACACATATCTCAAAATACAGATAAGTAAAATAAGATAACAAAGCCAGTGATCCCAGATCACTCCTCGGGCGGAGCCGTCTCCTCAGGCTCGCCCTCCTCCTCCTCATCTGCATCAAAATCTGCGTTACCACAGAAT
>NW_023343841.1:0-209 GCF_001411555.2 Juglans regia | reverse complement strand
GACAACTTCAGAGTCCAGCCAGCACCCAAAGATGAGCACCGACAAGGACAAGGGGCAACGAGAGGGACAAATTCCATCTTTGTAGGTATGCAACACAGGAACCCGTCGGTAGCCCAACATGCTATTCACACGAGGAGCAAAAATGAGGAGGAGCACGCCTAACAGTTCGATGCACAAGCACGGAGCCTGTCAAGACATACAACCTTGTC
>NW_023343840.1:0-209 GCF_001411555.2 Juglans regia | reverse complement strand
AGGGGTTCAATCCGAAACCCTAAATTGAGTTAGGGGTTTCAATTGAAACCCCTTAATTTTCAATTTAGGGGTTTCAATTGAAACCCCTTAATTTTCAATTTTGGGGTTTCAATTGAAACCCCCTCAATTTAGGGTTTCGGATTGAACCCCTAAATTGATTTAGGGGTTCAAACCGAAACCCTAAATTGAGTTAGGGGTTTCAATTGAAA
>NW_023343838.1:0-209 GCF_001411555.2 Juglans regia | reverse complement strand
AGTGTAGATATGGAATACCTTTTAGTAGTACGAGGAAGGATATTCAAGGTTGATGAATTAGTATCCCAAGTATTTGGAGTTTGTTTTGATTCGAAGGTTACAATAAAATTTGTGTTCGGAAGAGTACAGTGTGTGGGAGAAGCTTTGGCCTTAGTAGGATTCACTTATGATAATAGTTTTATCCAATCGCGAATAAATGGTTTCTGGCG
>NW_023343834.1:0-7369 GCF_001411555.2 Juglans regia | reverse complement strand
GGTTGAGAAATTGAATTTACCAACCTTAAAACACTTTAGACCATACAAATTGCAGTGGTTGAATGATTGTGGAGAGGTTAGGGTGGATAAACAAGTGTTAGTTACTTTTTCTATTGGGAAGTATCAAGATGCGGTGCTTTGTGATGTTGTGCCTATGCATGCGGGCCATATTTTGTTGGGGAGGCCGTGGCAGTATGATAGGAGAGTGACACATGATGGGTTCAAGAACATGTACAGCTTTGAAAAGGAGGGCAAAACAATTAAACTTGCTCCTTTAACTCCAAGCCAGGTCTATGAGGACCAATTGAAATTGAAAAGTGAGGTTGCTCAAAAAAGAAAGAGTGAAAATGAGAGTGATCAGAAGAGAGAGTGAAAATGAGAGTGATCAAAAAAGGAAGAGTGAAAAAGAGATTGAGCAAAAAAGAAAGAGTGAGAGTGAATATGAGCATAAAAGAAAGAGTGAGAAAGAAAGTAGAGAGGTGGCTGAGAGTAAAGAAAAAATAGTGGAGCCACGAGAAAAAAAAGAAAGAGAGTCTTCTGAGAGAAAAGGAAAGGCAAAAGTGAGTTTCTATGCAAGAGAGAGTGAGGTTAAGAGGGCTTTCTTCGCAGATCGCCCTATGATTTTTCTTGTCTATAAAGAGTCTTATCTTACTCTTGATGAAACTAACCAGTCTCTTCCTAGTTTGGCTGGTTCTTTGTTGCAGGAGTTTGAGGATGTATTCCCGGAGGAGATGCCAAATGAGTTGCCACCCATTAGAGGCATTGAGCACCAGATTGATTTTGTGCCCGGGGCTGCTATTCCAAACCGACCAGCCTATAGGAGTAATCCAGAGGAGACAAAGGAGCTTCAGAGGCAAGTTGAGGATTTGATGAGCAAGGGGTACGGGAGGGAGAGCATGAGCCCTTGTGCAGTACCAGTGCTACTAGTGCCAAAGAAGGATGGGACGTGGAGGATGTGCATTGATTGCAGGGCGGTCAACAATATCACGGTAAAGTATTGCCATCCCATTCCTAGATTGGATGATATGCTTGATGAATTGCATGGTTCATGTATTTTCAGTAAAATTGATCTTAAAAGTGGGTACCATCAAATTAGAATGAAAGAGGGCGATGAATGGAAAACTGCTTTTAAGACTAAGTATGGGCTTTATGAATGGTTGGTTATGCCATTTGGACTTACAAATGCGCCCAGTACTTTCATGAGATTAATGAACCATGTCCTACGAGCATTCATAGGCAAGTTTGTGGTTGTGTACTTTGATGATATCTTAGTGTACAGCAAGAACTTAAATGAACATATTGAGCATTTGAGATATGTGTTTGCTGTGTTGAGATGTGAAAAGTTGTATGCTAATTTCAAGAAATGTGCCTTTTGCATGGAAAAAGTTGTTTTTCTTGGTTACGTTGTTAGTACAAAGGGTATTGAGGTGGATGAAGAGAAAGTCAAGGCCATCAAGGAGTGGCCAACGCCAAAAAGCATCACTGAGGTAAGAAGCTTTCATGGGCTAGCTAGCTTTTATCGGCGTTTTGTTAAAGACTTCAGCACCATTGCTGCACCACTCACTGAGGTAATTAAAAAGAATGTTGGGGTTCATTGGGGGGCTAATCAAGAGAATGCTTTTGCCACTATTAAAGAAAGGTTGTGCTCTGCACCTGTGTTAGCATTACCTGATTTTAACAAAGCTTTTGAGATTGAATGTGATGCCTCAAGAATAGGGATTGGAGCCGTTTTGATGCAGGATAGGCGGCCCATAGCCTTCTTCAGTGAAAAGTTAAGTGGGGCATCCCTGAAGTACCCTACTTATGACAAAGAGCTTTATGCTCTTGTTCGTGCATTAGAGACTTGGCAGCACTACCTATGGCCAAGGGAATTTGTGATCCACACCGATCATGAATCATTGAAGCATCTCAAGGGTCAAGGTAAGTTGAATAAAAGGCATGCTAGATGAATGGAATACATTGAGACCTTTCCCTATGTCATCCGTTACAAGCAAGGTAAGGAGAACATTGTTGCTGATGCTCTATCCCGGAGGTATGTACTTCTTACTTCTATGAGTGCCAAAATGCTTGGGTTTGAATACGTGAAACACATGTATGCCGATGATGCTGATTTTTCAAATGTGTATGTGGCATGTGATAAGGCGGCATTTGGTAAGTTTTACAAGCATGATGGTTATTTGTTTAAAGAAAGCAAACTTTGTCTGACAAATTGTTCTATGCGTGAGTTATTGGTGCGTGAGGCACATGGTGGGGGGTTAATGGGACACTTTGGTGTCAAGAAAACTTTAGACATTTTGCATGAACATTTCTTTTGGCCTAAGATGAAGAGAGATGTTAACCGTATTTGTGGAAGATGCATTACATGTAGAAAGACCAACTCTAAGGTTTTGCCACATGGGTTGTATACACCCTTACCCGTTCCTAGTGAGCCATGGGTCGACATATCTATGGACTTTGTTTTGGGGCTGCCTAGGACCAAAAGGGGTAGAGATTCTATTTTTGTTGTTGTTGATAGATTCAGTAAGATGGCACATTTCATTCCATGCAACAAATATAGCTGACTTGTTTTTCAGGGAGATAGTGCGACTCCATGGTGTACCTAGGAGTATTGTTTCTGATAGGGATGTTAAATTCCTTAGCTACTTTTGGAAGGTGTTGTGGGGGAAATTGGGTACTAAGCTCTTATTTTCCACTACTTGTCATCCACAGACTGATGGTCAGACTGAAGTAGTTAATAGGACTTTAACTCAGCTTTTACGCACTGTTGTTCATAAGAATTTAAAAACTTGGGAGGATTGTTTGCCATTTATAGAGTTTGCATATAATAGGACGATGCATACTACTACTTCATACTCTCCTTTTGAAATTGTTTATGGATTTAATCCACTTACTCCTTTGGATTTGATGCCTTTACCTGTTGATGACAGGAGTAGTTTGGATGGACAAAAGAAGGCGGAGTTGGTGAAATCACTTCATGAGAGGGTACGGCTTCAAATTGCCCAAAAGAATGAAAGGGTTGCTTCCCAAGCCAATAAAGGACGAAGGCGTGTCATCTTTGAACCAGGAGATTGGGTTTGGGTTCACATGCGCAAAGAAAGATTCCCAGCCCATAGAAGGACTAAGTTGCATCCTCGAGGAGATGGACCTTTCCAAATTCTTGAGAAAATTAATGACAATGCATATAAAGTCGATCTTCCAGGTGAGTATAAAGTTTCTGCAACTTTCAATGTTTCTGATCTTTCTCCTTTTGATGTAGGTGAAGATTCGAGGTCGAATCCTTTTGAGGAGAGGGGGAATGATAGGAACCAAGGTGGGCCTACTCTTAAAGATCCTTTGCAAGTTCCAGATGGGCCAATTACAAGATCAAGGGCCAAGAAGATCAAGGAAGCAATGCAAGGATTGGTGCAATCCACCTGGGATGAAGCCAGCAAGAGCCCAACACTGAAGATGGGTCTGAAAGAAGAAGAACCAGTTTTGATCCACTTTATTCAAGCTGTGGAAGACATGACTTAAACATACGGCCTATCGTTATTGGAGGCTTCCAATTTGGTTAAATGATTTATTTTATTAGTTTAGAATAAGTGGGCTTGAAGATGCTTGGCTCACATGTCTTATTTCTTTTGAACTATGTTTTTGGGAAGGCCTTGTATTTTGGCCAAGGGCTTATTTGGAAAATTACATTTTAGGAACTAGGGTTTCATCAATTTACTGTTGGGGTTACTGTAGCCGCGCGTACTGTAGCCGGTACTGTTCATCAAGGGTAATTTTGGGTAAAAGGGTGATATGAACCCGTGGGAATGAATTCCCTTGAACCCACAATCAATTTGAAAACTCCCCAAGAAAGCCAAAATCAAGTCAAGGATGGAGAATCTAGTCCCGATGAGAACTCGTTTCAAGAACCTAGATTATATTAAAATCTAGACCCGTTGAAGAACCCGTCTCAAGAACCCAGATTACAAAGGAGGAACGCCACAAAGGTTGTGATTTACCTTTGATAAGTTCAAGAGTTCAATCAAGAACAAGAGGAGAAAACTCAACTCACAAATAAAATTCAATATTGTCTTCGTGATCTTTAAGACTAGGCCCATCATGGTTCCCATCATTCCCCTCTCCTCAAAAGGATTCGACCTCGAATCTCCACCTTGGTTCCCATCAATCCCCCTCTCCTCAAAAGGATTCAACCTTGAATCTCCACCTGGATCAAAGGGAAAAACGTTAGTAATATTATCATTAATTTCATATGCAATATCATTAATTTGTTCAAGAATTTGAAAAGATCCATCCAAGCTACTCATGTCGTCAACAGGTAAAGGCATTAAATCAAAAGGAGTAAATGGATTAAGGCTATAAACAATTGCGAAAGGAAAATATGAAGTGGTAGTATGCATGGTCCTATTATATGCAAACTCTATAAATCTATCCACAACCATATAAATAGAATCTCTACTTATTTCTTTCCTTGGCAGCCCCAAAACAGAGTCCATATATGCAAACTCATTGAAACGCAAATGATACTCCTGTAAACGTTCATGCAACAAGTCAATGTATGGCAAATGATACTCTGACAAACGTTCATGCAACATGTTAATGAATGACAAATGATACTTCCACAAACGTTCATGTAACACGTCAATGAAAGGCAAATGATACTCCCACAAACATTCATGTAACACATCGATGAATGACAATTGATACTTAAACAAACGTTCATGCAACACGCCATTGAAAGGCAAATGATATTCCCACAAATGTTCATGCAACACGTCATTGAAAGGCAAATGATATTCCCACAAATGTTCATGCAACACAACAAAAGTCTTCCTTACACCAAGGTTACCCAACAAACCAGCATGTCTTTCACACACAAACAACTTATGCATAAAACTAGTAGGTACACAAAATCTAATATTTCTAAACAAGTACCAATCTAGTTTATAGAACTTACCAAAAGATGCTTTCTCACATGTCCCATACACACTAGCAAAGTCATCATCATTAGCATGCAATCCCTTATCATATTCAAATCTCAACAATTTTGCATCAAAAATGAAGACAAGGACATACCTTCTTGCTAAAGTATCAACCACAAAAATTTTCATACCTTGTGTGTATTTGAATACATGAGGAAAAGTCTGAACACAATCCTCCCGCTTAGCATGCATTCTAGTCAACAACTTACCTTGTCCCTTTAAATGTGTCAATGACTTATGTTTTTTCAAGAAAGGTCGGTTAGGAATTGTCGCACTTGGCACAAAATCAATGTAGTGCTCTATCTCCCTATTAGGTGGCAATCCACTAAATACACCACTTGGAAACACGACCTCATATCCCTGCAACAAAGAGACAACAATACTAGGCAAACATACGTCAAGTACGTTAGGATTAAGACTCGCCTTAGCATAAAAACTCGCTTTTCTCTTTGTTTTTCTCTCACTTTCTTCACACTCTCTTTTCTTTCCACTCTGTTTTTCTTTTTCACTCTCTTTTTCATAATTACTTTTCAACTCATTCTCTCTTTTGCTTAAGGTTTTAGTCTCACCCTCTTCTTTTTTCTCTCTCATTTTCCTGTCTTTCTCCATTTCGGTCTCACTGTTTCTTTTCTTCTCAATCTCACCTTCACTCTTTCTTTTCAGCACAATCTCACTTTCACTGTCACCTTCACTCTTATTATTAAGCTCATTCTCACTTTTTCTTGAGGTTTCAGCCTCACCCAAATCTTTTCCCTTTGGTGGTTCGGTCTTCTCCTTTGCTACAACTTGATCATTTTTGTCCCACTTTGGTTTCCATGAAGTACTAGAAACCGAAGTATACCTTGATGTACCATTTCCTTTTAGCTGTCTCTCCACCTTCATAGCCATGTGCACTATGTCCTCTACCTCCTCATAATGTTGCAACTCAACTACATTGGCTATCTCCCTATTCAACCCCCTCAAAAATCTTTTCATTATGGCATCCTGATCCTCCACTACATTAGCCCGAATCATAGCCACCTCCATCTCCTTATGGTAGTCCTCTACACTCCTAGAACCCTGTATAAGATTTTGTAATTTTTTGTAGAGGTCTCTATAGTAGTGGCTAGGTACAAATCTCCGCCTCATGATAGCTTTCAACTCTCTCCATGTTTCTACAGGCCTCTCAAAATTCCTCCTCCTATTGGATACTAATTGATCCCACCAAATAATGGCATAATCAGTGAACTCAATTACAGCCAACTTCATTTTTTTCTGCTCAGAGTAATTATGACAATCAAACACCAACTCTATTCTTTTCTCCCACTCTAAATAAACTTCAGGGTCAGTTCTACCTTGGAATGATGGTATTTTCATTTTGATGCTTCCAAGGTGCTTATCTACTCTATCTCGACCCCCTGAGTTTGCCCTAAGGCCTCTTCCACGTTTAACTCTTCTATGTCTACCCAATCCAACTTCAGATGTTAGCACTTCCTCATCCTCACCATACTCTCCATTCTCATACCCATTCTTAATATTAGGCTCATGTCGCCTCCTATCTTTCTCTGCTTGCAGATTTCTAACCATTGCTTCTTGATTATCCATGCTATTCCTCACTTCACCTAACACCAAGTTCAACCGCTCAAACTCATGTTGCGTGGCATGCAACACAAAGGATGAGTTATCTACTCGCCCCCTTGGTGATGAGCTACTCCGATGAGACATTACAAGGTGCTGCACAGAAGAATGTTAGTGGTAAAAAAGAAAACCTCACACACTCCCTTACGTGTTTCAACTCGAATAATGACACTCTACTCGTGTTTCACTCTTAATGGTTTTTTCCCGATAATAGTCTCACACTCTCTTGCCTTTTACCTCAATAGTTTTTCCACTCAAGTTCTTTCAGAACTAAATGAACTCAATCAAGACAAGGCAACCTTGTTTTATCCCAACTAGCAATTAGATTCAGGAAACAAGAACAAGAGAAACATGAACGAATAAAAATGACACGAGAATCAATGAAGTTATACGAATGAAAGAGTAGCAATAAGACAAGATACCAACTTGAGTGATGTGTGCAGCAGCCCCTTTGATGATAAGGTTCAATCAACAAATTTCTTTCTTTCTCATTGTTGTAACTATGTAGCAACTTTGAATATGCTACCTTCTCTTCTCTTCAACTTCTTCTTTTTTTTTCTTTTTTTTTTTGGAATTTTCTTTTCTTTTCTTTTCTTTTCCTTTCCTTTCTTTTCTTTTCTTTTCTTTTCTTTTCCTTTCTTTTCTTCTCTCTAATTCATCCACAAACAGCAATATTCAATTGTGAAAACCAACCAATTGAATTCAAAACACACAAGCATGGACAATGAAGTAGAAGAGAATCAATGGAACGACTCTCCAAGCAATTGTCAAACTTAGAGATG
>NW_023343833.1:0-209 GCF_001411555.2 Juglans regia | reverse complement strand
CCATTTTCGGGGCTAGTTGATTCGGCAGGTGAGTTGTTACACACTCCTTAGCGGATTTCGACTTCCATGACCACCGTCCTGCTGTCTTAATCGACCAACACCCTCTGTGGGTTCTAGGTTAGCGCGCAGTTGGGCACCGTAACCCGGCTTCCGGTTCATCCCGCATCGCCAGTTCTGCTTACCAAAAATGGCCCACTTGGAGCTCTCGA
>NW_023343832.1:0-209 GCF_001411555.2 Juglans regia | reverse complement strand
GGACTTCTCGCGACGTTGCCGGCAGCGAACCGCCCACATCGCCTCGATCCGAACACTTCACCGGACCATTCAATCGGTAGGAGCGACGGGCGGTGTGTACAAAGCGCAGGGACGTAGTCAACGCGAGCTGATGACTCGCGCTTACTAGGAATTCCTCGTTGAAGACCAACAATTGCAATGATCTATCCCCATCACGATGAAATTTCAAA
>NW_023343829.1:0-209 GCF_001411555.2 Juglans regia | reverse complement strand
CAATCGGGACAGTTGTTGAGGTCTCAACCCCTTGGGAGCCAAGCCAAACCAGCAAACAACCCATCGTCGGCCGAGAGCACGCGTAGGAATCTAGTGCTAAGAAGGACCAAACACCATGCCACACTCACACCTCAAGGATGCCATGCACGAGGATCGAACCCCCACGAAGATCAACGCATCAAGAAGGAAACCGTATCAAGGTTCAACCC
>NW_023343828.1:0-209 GCF_001411555.2 Juglans regia | reverse complement strand
CATCGCCAGTTCTGCTTACCAAAAATGGCCCACTTGGAGCTCTCGATTCCTTGGCACGACTCAACAAAGCAGCCGTGCCGTCCTACCTATTTAAAGTTTGAGAAGAGGTCGAGGGCGTTGCGCCCCCGATGCCTCTAATCATTGGCTTTACCCGATAGAACTCGCCCGTGGGCTCCAGCTATCCTGAGGGAAACTTCGGAGGGAACCAG
>NW_023343827.1:0-209 GCF_001411555.2 Juglans regia | reverse complement strand
ATGGCAGCCCCATGGCTTGCCTTGACAGCCCCGTGGCAAGCCCCATGGCTCCCCATGGCTTGGCCCATGGCTTGCCCCAAGGCACGCCGCGACACACCCGTGGTCCTTTGCCTACCATGTCAAGCACACAAAGGTCCGACGAAGAACACCGTAGATCACACAAACTCTACAAAAGCAATCTTCCTTGTTGCCTCAAAAGATTGCAATAC
>NW_023343824.1:0-209 GCF_001411555.2 Juglans regia | reverse complement strand
ATCATTTAGAGGAAGGAGAAGTCGTAACAAGGTTTCCGTAGGTGAACCTGCGGAAGGATCATTGTCGATACCTGCCCAGCAGAACGACCTGTGAACATGTAATACCCTTCTGGGTGGGGGTGTAATGCCCCCTCCCAAAAAACGGTTGGGAGGGCACGTTGAGATATGCCCACCGCTCCTCGTGTGTGGTTGGTCAATCTTCTCGTTCC
>NW_023343823.1:0-233 GCF_001411555.2 Juglans regia | reverse complement strand
CAATGCTACGCCGATGCGTGGTCATGTCGAGGGGGCTCATCTGATCTTTGACCCGCTCCTCTGGCTGGGTCGGCACTCCCCGTGCAAGTAATAGTCGGCTGATGAGGACACCATATGGGAGATTATCCGTGGAGACGATACTCGCCTCGTAACGGATCCTCTCAAAAATGTGCAGTGGCAAATCTATAGGATCTCCACGTGCCACTCGTATCAAAAATTGTGCCCGAAGCCGA
>NW_023343822.1:0-209 GCF_001411555.2 Juglans regia | reverse complement strand
ATATAATAGTTATAAATATTATAGTAATGTTATTTTTTATTTATATATTATAGTGATTTTATTTTTAATTTATATATAATAGTGATAAATATTATAGTAGTTTATTTTTTATTTATATATTTTAGTGATTTTATTTTTTATTTATATATTATAATGATTTTATTTTTTATTTATATTTAATAGTGATAAATATTATAGTAATTTTATTT
>NW_023343821.1:0-209 GCF_001411555.2 Juglans regia | reverse complement strand
TTCAACCCCATGGGAACAAGGCCATCAAGGTCCGGAAGCCACCTCAATGAAGCATGTGCGTAGCACTGGGTGCCATAACACCATCCGCCGTGCACATCTACGTCTAAGAGGAAGCAAACAAACACACAGGCCCGGCCACCATGCGGCCAACCAAATGTAAAATGAAAAATGGAGATGCCCGTCAAACCCCATGGAAGCGAGGCCAGCAT
>NW_023343820.1:0-209 GCF_001411555.2 Juglans regia | reverse complement strand
TATTATATATAAATAAAAAATAAAATCACTAAAATATATAAATAAAAAATAAAATCACTATTATATATAAATAAAAAATAAAATCACTATAATATATAAATAAACAATATTTATAACTATTATATATAAATAAAAAATAAAATCGCTATAATATATAAATAAAAAATAAAATCACTATAATATATAAATAAAAAATAAAATCACTATAA
>NW_023343819.1:0-209 GCF_001411555.2 Juglans regia | reverse complement strand
CCTACCTATTTAAAGTTTGAGAATAGGTCGAGGGCGTTGCGCCCCCGATGCCTCTAATCATTGGCTTTACCCGATAGAACTCGCCCGTGGGCTCCAGCTATCCTCAGGGAAACTTCGGAGGGAACCAGCTACTAGACGGTTCGATTAGTCTTTCGCCCCTATACCCAAGTCAGACGAACGATTTGCACGTCAGTATCGCTGCGGGCCTC
>NW_023343818.1:0-209 GCF_001411555.2 Juglans regia | reverse complement strand
TTGTTGCATGATTAAAAGTTTTGGTGAAATATTTTCTTAGGTCTAGAAACTTAGAAACTGGAAGAGGAAAAACAGTTTCTGTTTTGAGAAAGTTTAAATCTTTTTTGGTTTAATCTTATTCCAATGGCTTTGATATTTTTATTGGAAGATCATAAGCATCTTATATACATGTTAGAATGTTATTTTGAAGATATTTGATGTTAGTTTCG
>NW_023343817.1:0-209 GCF_001411555.2 Juglans regia | reverse complement strand
CCAAGGAATCGAGAGCTCCAAGTGGGCCATTTTTGGTAAGCAGAACTGGCGATGCGGGATGAACCGGAAGCCGGGTTACGGTGCCCAACTGCGCGCTAACCTAGCACCCACAAAGGGTGTTGGTCGATTAAGACAGCAGGACGGTGGTCATGGAAGTCGAAATCCGCTAAGGAGTGTGTAACAACTCACCTGCCGAATCAACTAGCCCC
>NW_023343816.1:0-209 GCF_001411555.2 Juglans regia | reverse complement strand
ATTTTACATTTGGTTGGCCGCATGGTGGCCGGGCCTGTGTGTTTGTTTGCTTCCTCTTTGACGTAGATGTGCACGGCGGATGGTGTTATGGCACCCAGTGCTACCCACATGCTTCATTGAGGTGGCTTCCGGACCTTGATGGCCTTGTTCCCATGGGGTTGAACCTTGATACGGTTTCCTTCTTGATGCGTTGATCTTCGTGGGGGTTC
>NW_023343815.1:0-209 GCF_001411555.2 Juglans regia | reverse complement strand
TCTATTCTTTTCTCCCACTCTAAATAAACTTCAGGGTCAGTTCTACCTTGGAATGATGGTATTTTCATTTTGATGCTTCCAAGGTTCTTATCTACTCTATCTCGTCCCCCTGAGTTTGCCCTAAGGCCTCTTCCATGCCTAACTCTTCTATGTCTACCCAATCCAACTTCAGATGTTAGCACTTCCTCATCCTCACCATACTCTCCATT
>NW_023343814.1:0-209 GCF_001411555.2 Juglans regia | reverse complement strand
ATGGAATTTGTCCCTCTCGTTGCCCCTTGTCCTTGTCGGTGCTCATCTTTGGGTGCTGGCTGGACTCTGAAGTTGTCCACGTGTTACCATGCAAGCCTTCGAGTGTACGTTGGTTGTCATGGACCATGTGGGCGTTCTCGTGCTCTTGGATGCGGAACATTGTGTTGGTGTGGGGGGTCTCCGGCCTCTTTATCCCAAACCGAGCGTTC
>NW_023343813.1:0-237 GCF_001411555.2 Juglans regia | reverse complement strand
CGCTTGCTTTCTAGCAACAAGCTTGTGCTTTAGGGACGGATTTGGTGGCACCTAGTGCCGCGCATGGGCTTGTTGATGGGGGCAATCGGTCGTGCTAGGGGCTTTCTCACGTTGGCTAGCCCTCGGGCGCTCTAGTCTACCCCATGGCGGTTGGGCCTATTTGTTTGGATGCCTCCTTTGCAACATGCTTGTGCACGGCGGATGGTGTTATGGCACCCAGTGCTACGCACATTGTTG
>NW_023343810.1:0-209 GCF_001411555.2 Juglans regia | reverse complement strand
CTTCACTGGTGACGGATCGAAGCCGGGGTTGGGTCCATTGGGTAGCTGGGAGGTCGAGGATGATGTGGTGAAGAGATGGTGGCCGGAGGTGGCGCGACGGCGGCACAGCGGCGCAAGGAATGCCGCGACTTCGTGTGGTGCGTGGAGGCTAACGGCGGCGCGGCTGGGGCTGGAAATCGGAGAGGGAGGTCGCCGGCCGGTGGGGAGCA
>NW_023343809.1:0-209 GCF_001411555.2 Juglans regia | reverse complement strand
ATCGATAGGTGATGCTTGGAACACATCCAAGATGTATTGGAATGAATTTAGGAAACCAATTTGGGTGGTTTCAATTGTCCAAAAGCACGAGACAAGTGTTCGCCACCGTTCATGCACGTCGGGTGGCAACATTGGGGGGCCATGTTGTGAGTGTTGTATTGCAATCTTTTGAGGCAACAAGGAAGATTGCTTTTGTAGAGTTTGTGTGA
>NW_023343808.1:0-209 GCF_001411555.2 Juglans regia | reverse complement strand
TAGCCATGGGTTTGGATCAGATCTCCGTTTGGATTGGGATCGGAAGGACGGTAGTATGTCGCTCAAGGATTATATGAATTTTAAGTAATTAGTTTGATGGGTGCAATCATACCAGCACTAATGCACCGGATCCCATCAGAACTCCGCAGTTAAGCGTGCTTGGGCGAGAGTAGTCCTAGGATGGGTGACCTCCTGGGAAGTCCTCGTGT
>NW_023343807.1:0-209 GCF_001411555.2 Juglans regia | reverse complement strand
ACCCTTCGGTAGCCCAACATGCTATTCACACGAGGAGCAAAAATGAGGAGGAGCACGCCTAACAGTTCGATGCACAAGCACGGAGCCTGTCAAGACATACAACCGTGTCACCACTCACACGCCGTTACGTCCGCCAGACCACAACATCAAACAAATTGAACCACACCCCAACCAAGCACAAGGCTAGCTGAGCGTGTGGAAGCATTGTG
>NW_023343806.1:0-209 GCF_001411555.2 Juglans regia | reverse complement strand
AAACGCGCTACGTTTGAACATTTACGTTTACGTTCGAACAAATATTTGAACGTTTATTGTAATTAACGTTCGGACGCATTAACATGCGAACGTAAATATGATACATTCGAACGATATACAACAAACGTCAACTTCTCTCATTCGAACGCCAATCGGGTCGGGTATAACGTCTGAACGTTTAATTGTACGTCCGAACGTGATTTTCTGTG
>NW_023343805.1:0-209 GCF_001411555.2 Juglans regia | reverse complement strand
AGGGTTAGGGTTACTGTAGCCGAGTTACTGTAGCTCGGCACTGTAGCCGCGGCACTGTTCATCCAGGGGTACTTTTGGAAGATGGGGGTTTATTTTGGCTAGGGCTTCATTAGGTTTTCCTTTAAATACTCTATGTAGCCTCATTTTAATCAGATTATGAAGTTTATGAAATTTGATGAATTTATTCATTGTGAGTTGAGTTTTACTCC
>NW_023343804.1:0-209 GCF_001411555.2 Juglans regia | reverse complement strand
TGGTGTACTGGTTTTCGTATCTGACTCTGTCTCTGCTTTGCTCTGCTCTGCTCTGTTATGCTCTGCTCTGTTTGGGTTGGTACCAACTTCTCTGTCTCTGAGTGTACCCACTTTGGAAACAAAGTGGTTTTATTGTGGTCTTTCCTGTGTGCACACTCGGGGCTCCGAGAAGAATAAAGGAAAGATTTCACCTCTGTCTCTGCCTGGTT
>NW_023343801.1:0-209 GCF_001411555.2 Juglans regia | reverse complement strand
AACGTGCCCTCCCAACCGTTTTTTGGGAGGGGGCATTACACCCCCACCCAGAAGGTTATTACATGTTCACAGGTCGTTCTGCTGGGCAGGTATCGACAATGATCGTTCCGCAGGTTCACCTACGGAAACCTTGTTACGACTTCTCCTTCCTCTAAATGATAAGGTTCAGTGGACTTCTCGCGACGTTGCCGGCAGCGAACCGCCCACAT
>NW_023343800.1:0-209 GCF_001411555.2 Juglans regia | reverse complement strand
GCGTTGTTGGTGACATCTTTACCATGATACATAACGACTCTCGGCAACGGATATCTCGGCTCTCGCATCGATGAAGAACGTAGCGAAATGCGATACTTGGTGTGCATTGCAGAATCCCGCGAATCATCGAGTCTTTGAACGCAAGTTGCGCCCGAAGCCATTCGGCCGAGGGCACGTCTGCCTGGGTGTCACGCATCGTTGCCCCAACC
>NW_023343799.1:0-209 GCF_001411555.2 Juglans regia | reverse complement strand
AGTCATGGATCAAGAGGTTGATCAAAACAAGTTAGAAACAAAATTCTGTTTTGAACTTAGAAGAGAAACCAAAAAGTTCAAGTATGGTTTTAGTGATTTTGATGCCTTTTGTTCATGATTCAAAACATGATTATTCTTAAGAATATGTTATGAGTGTAGTAGAAGAAAAATTTTGGTTTAATCATGAGTTTTGAGATTTGAAAGAATTA
>NW_023343798.1:0-209 GCF_001411555.2 Juglans regia | reverse complement strand
CCCCATCAACAAGCCCATGCGCGGCACTAGGTGCCACCAAATCCGTCCCTAAAGCACAAGCTTGTTGCTAGAAAGCAAGCGAGAATGTAGGAATCACCCCCACGGAAGCGAGCCCAAAAAACGGTCGTCGCCCGTCAAACCCCATGGAAGCGAGGCCAGCATCATCCGGATACCCCCGAGAGCAACAATGTGCGTAGCACTGGGTGCCA
>NW_023343797.1:0-209 GCF_001411555.2 Juglans regia | reverse complement strand
CTCCATTCTCATACCCATTCTTAATATTAGGCTCATGTCGCCTCCTATCTTTCTCTGCTTGCAGATTTCTAACCATTGCTTCTTGATTATCCATGCTATTCCTCCCTTCACCTAACACCAAGTTCAACCGCTCAAACTCATGTTGCATGGCATGCAACACAAAGGATGAGTTATCTACTCGCCCCCTTGGTGATGAGCTACTCCGATGA
>NW_023343796.1:0-209 GCF_001411555.2 Juglans regia | reverse complement strand
GAAAATAGTAACAATCGGGACAGTTGTTGAGGTCTCAACCCCTTGGGAGCCAAGCCAAACCAGCAAACAACCCATCGTCGGCCGAGAGCACGCGTAGGAATCTATTGCTAAGAAGCACCAAACACCATGCCACACTCACACCTCAAGGATGCCATGCACGAGGATCGAACCCCCACGAAGATCAACGCATCAAGAAGGAAACCGTATCA
>NW_023343795.1:0-209 GCF_001411555.2 Juglans regia | reverse complement strand
GACCAAGGAGTCTGACATGTGTGCGAGTCAACGGGCTAGTAAACCCGTAAGGCGTAAGGAAGCTGATTGGTGGGATCCCCTTGTGGGTTGCACCGCCGACCGACGTTGATCTTCTGAGAAGGGTTCGAGTGAGAGCATACCTGTCGGGACCCGAAAGATGGTGAACTATGCCTGAGCGGGGCGAAGCCAGAGGAAACTCTGGTGGAGGC
>NW_023343794.1:0-254 GCF_001411555.2 Juglans regia | reverse complement strand
CTAACAGTTCGATGCACAAGCACGGAGCCTGTCAAGACATACAACCTTGTCACCACTCACACGCCGTTACGTCCGCCAGACCACAACATCAAACAAATTGAACCACACCCCAACCAAGCACAAGGCTAGCTGAGCGTGTGGAAGCATTGAGTGGTGTCGAGCCTGCCCCGCTAGGCATGGGAAATAAGAGAAGAGAAAATAGTAACAATCGGGACAGTTGTTGAGGTCTCAACCCCTTGGGAGCCAAGCCAAAC
>NW_023343793.1:0-209 GCF_001411555.2 Juglans regia | reverse complement strand
TTCGACATCGGGATTTTTTTATTTAATTTTTTTGATTAAATAAATCCGAAAAATCAAAAAAAATCGAAAATAGGCAAAAATCGATAGGTGATGCTTGGAACACACCCAAGATGTATTGGAATGAATTTAGGAAACCAATTTGGGTGGTTTCAATTGTCCAAAAGCACGAGACAAGTGTTCGCCCCCGTTCATGCACGTCGGGTGGCAAC
>NW_023343791.1:0-209 GCF_001411555.2 Juglans regia | reverse complement strand
AGTGTTGTATTGCAATCTTTTGAGGCAACAAGGAAGATTGCTTTTGTAGAGTTTGTGTGATCTACGGTGTTCTTCGTCGGACCTTTGTGTGCTTGACATGGTAGTCAAAGCACCACGGGTGTGTCGCGGCGTGCCTTGGGGCAAGCCATGGGCCAAGCCATGGGGAGCCATGGGGCTTGCCACGGGGCTGTCAAGGCAAGCCATGGGGC
>NW_023343790.1:0-209 GCF_001411555.2 Juglans regia | reverse complement strand
ACCGATGCGGATTGCGGCGGCGGCCCAAGCCCGGGTTGTAGTCATGCCCGTGGAGACGTCGTTGCCGCGATCGTGGAGGGCAGCACGCGCCGCAAGGCGTGCTTTGGCATCTGCGTGCTCCTGGCATCGGCCTGTGGGCACCCCATTCGGCCCGTCTTGAAACACGGACCAAGGAGTCTGACATGTGTGCGAGTCAACGGGCTAGTAAA
>NW_023343789.1:0-209 GCF_001411555.2 Juglans regia | reverse complement strand
ACGTTCTTCATCGATGCGAGAGCCGAGATATCCGTTGCCGAGAGTCGTTATGTATCATGGTAAAGATGTCACCAACAACGCGCACACCGTTTCCGGGGCGCCCGCGGTTACTCCTTGTTTAAGTTCCTTGGCGCAGACCGCGCCGGGGTTCATTGTTCGATCGGGAAGGGAACGAGAAGATTGACCAACCACACACGAGGAGCGGTGGG
>NW_023343788.1:0-209 GCF_001411555.2 Juglans regia | reverse complement strand
ATGAATAAATTCATCAAATTTCATAAACTTCATAATCTGATTAAAATGAGGCTACATAGAGTATTTAAAGGAAAACCTAATGAAACCCTAGCCAAAATAAACCCACATCTTCCAAAAGTACCCCTGGATGAACAGTTCCGCGGCTACAGTGCCGAGCTACAGTAACTCGGCTACAGTAACCCTAACCCTAGTTCAATAAAATAATAACT
>NW_023343787.1:0-209 GCF_001411555.2 Juglans regia | reverse complement strand
GGAACGGTGTATGCCGGTCTGCCGATCGACTCGGGGCGTGGACCGATGCGGATTGCGGCGGCGGCCCAAGCCCGGGTTGTAGTCATGCCCGTGGAGACGTCGTTACCGCGATCGTGGAGGGCAGCACGCGCCGCAAGGCGTGCTTCGGCATCTGCGTGCTCCTGGCATCGGCCTGTGGGCACCCCATTCGGCCCGTCTTGAAACACGGA
>NW_023343786.1:0-209 GCF_001411555.2 Juglans regia | reverse complement strand
TTTGCCAAGGTGGCCAATTTCGTGGGCCTTGGTGGGCCCCACCAAGTGGGCTTCAATTTGGGGTTTAAAGGGGGTTTGGTTAGGGTTTGAGATGCTATCAAGCCGAAAATCAATTTTTCTTGGCCCAATCAAATTCCCAAGGTTTAAAAGGTTGAATAATGATGTCATAACAAGAATTTGATTAATTAATAGCATGTGGAAGTGATTTA
>NW_023343785.1:0-209 GCF_001411555.2 Juglans regia | reverse complement strand
ACCTCAACAACTGTCCCGATTGTTACTATTTTCTCTTCTCTTATTTCCCATGCCTAGCGGGGCAGGCTCGACACCACACAATGCTTCCACACGCTCAGCTAGCCGTGTGCTTGGTTGGGGTGTGGTTCAATTTGTTTGATGTTGTGGTCTGGCGGACGTAACGGCGTGTGAGTGGTGACAAGGTTGTATGTCTTGACAGGCTCCGTGCT
>NW_023343784.1:0-298 GCF_001411555.2 Juglans regia | reverse complement strand
ATAGGTGTGAAATTCCCTGGGTTGACGAAGTACAGTCAACAGGTTGCGAATGGGGCCTAATTAGCTGGTCACCGGAGCGCGCCAGGCACTAACGCCGATGGTGCCACACATTATGTTACGTGTGTCCACAGCAAGTGTGGCACAAACGATTAAGTCATGGGGCCACAACAACTGTGGAGCATGAAGTATGGGGCCACAACAACTGTGGAGCATACACTACGTGAGACACAGCAATTGTGACACGTAGAATACGTGGGGCCACAACAACTGTGGAGTACGTATTAACGCACTCACAGCT
>NW_023343783.1:0-209 GCF_001411555.2 Juglans regia | reverse complement strand
CATGACAACCAACGTAAACTCGAAGGCTTGCATGGTAACACGTGGACAACTTCAGAGTCCAGCCAGCACCCAAAGATGAGCACCGACAAGGACAAGGGGCAACGGGAGGGACAAATTCCATCTTTGTAGGTATGCAACACAGGAACCCTTCGGTAGCCCAACATGCTATTCACACGAGGAGCAAAAATGAGGAGGAGCACGCCTAACAG
>NW_023343781.1:0-209 GCF_001411555.2 Juglans regia | reverse complement strand
TCTACAAAAGCAATCTTCCTTGTTGCCTCAAAAGATTGCAATACAACACTCACAACATGGCCCCCCAATGTTGCCACCCGACGTGCATGAACGGGGGCGAACACGTGTCTCGTGCTTTTGGACAATTGAAACCACCCAAATTGGTTTCCTAAATTCATTCCAATACATCTTGGATGTGTTCCAAGCATCACCTATCGATTTTTGCCTAT
>NW_023343780.1:0-209 GCF_001411555.2 Juglans regia | reverse complement strand
CTCTCGATTCCTTGGCACGACTCAACAAAGCAGCCGTGCCGTCCTACCTATTTAAAGTTTGAGAATAGGTCGAGGGCGTTGCGCCCCCGATGCCTCTAATCATTTGCTTTACCCGATAGAACTCGCCCGTGGGCTCCAGCTATCCTGAGGGAAACTTCGGAGGGAACCAGCTACTAGACGGTTCGATTAGTCTTTCGCCCCTATACCCA
>NW_023343779.1:0-209 GCF_001411555.2 Juglans regia | reverse complement strand
AACCGTGAAAGCGTGGCCTATCGATCCTTTGGACCTTCGGAATTTGAAGCCAGAGGTGTCAGAAAAGTTACCACAGGGATAACTGGCTTGTGGCAGCCAAGCGTCCATAGCGACGTTGCTTTTTGATCCTTCGATGTCGGCTCTTCCTATCATTGTGAAGCAGAATTCACCAAGTGTTGGATTGTTCACCCACCAATAGGGAACGTGAG
>NW_023343778.1:0-209 GCF_001411555.2 Juglans regia | reverse complement strand
CGGAGTGGTAGGTTTACGTGCGGTGCCGGCATCGAGAATGAATGCTACCTGGTTGATCCTGCCAGTAGTCATATGCTTGTCTCAAAGATTAAGCCATGCATGTGCAAGTATGAACTAATTCAGACTGTGAAACTGCGAATGGCTCATTAAATCAGTTATAGTTTGTTTGATGGTATCTGCTACTCGGATAACCGTAGTAATTCTAGAGC
>NW_023343776.1:0-209 GCF_001411555.2 Juglans regia | reverse complement strand
GCGACATGATCTCACACCTTAATTCCTTCAAATCCAACAAACGTTCCTTATGGTGCCAAGTGTCTAAAATTATTCACTAAGTGTGGCTAAGATCTTGCCAAGTGACCAAATAAAACTTCTCTAATCCAATTTGGACATTCCACACTGCGATTTCGAAACACTGCAATTAGTGCGCTTACCGAGGTTACTATTCACTTCGAAAAAGTGAA
>NW_023343774.1:0-209 GCF_001411555.2 Juglans regia | reverse complement strand
CACTCCGGAAGGAGGATAGGATCAAGACGCGAGCACGACAATCGTTCGTGTCAAACGAGAACGCTCGGTTTGGGATAAAGAGGCCGGAGACCCCCCACACCAACGCAATGTTCCGCATCCAAGAGCACGAGAACGCCCACATGGTCCATGACAACCAACGTAAACTCGAAGGCTTGCATGGTAACACGTGGACAACTTCAGAGTCCAGC
>NW_023343773.1:0-208 GCF_001411555.2 Juglans regia | reverse complement strand
GCATATGACTACTGGCAGGATCAACCAGGTAGCATTCATTCTCGATGCCGGCACCGCACGTAACCCTACCCCTCCGGAAGGAGGATAGGATCAAGACGCGAGCACGACAATCGTTCGTGTCAAACGAGAACGCTCGGTTTGGGATAAAGAGGCCGGAGACCCCCCACACCAACACAATGTTCCGCATCCAAGAGCACGAGAACGCCCA
>NW_023343772.1:0-209 GCF_001411555.2 Juglans regia | reverse complement strand
GTTTATGGTTGAGACTAGGACGGTATCTGATCGTCTTCGAGCCCCCAACTTTCGTTCTTGATTAATGAAAACATCCTTGGCAAATGCTTTCGCAGTTGTTCGTCATTCATAAATCCAAGAATTTCACCTCTGACTATGAAATACGAATGCCCCCGACTGTTCCTGTTAATCATTACTCCGATCCCGAAGGCCAACACAATAGGACCGAA
>NW_023343771.1:0-209 GCF_001411555.2 Juglans regia | reverse complement strand
ATGTAATAACCTTCTGGGTGGGGGTGTAATGCCCCCTCCCAAAAAACGGTTGGGAGGGCACGTTGAGATATGCCCACCGCTCCTCGTGTGTGGTTGGTCAATCTCCTCGTTCCCTTCCCGATCGAACAATGAACCCCGGCGCGGTCTGCGCCAAGGAACTTAAACAAGGAGTAACCACGGGCGCCCCGGAAACGGTGTGCGCGTTGTTG
>NW_023343770.1:0-209 GCF_001411555.2 Juglans regia | reverse complement strand
GGAGGAGAATATGTCTCCAAAAGGTTCGCTACATACTGCGCTGATCGCGGTATTCGACATGAGAAGACGGTCCCATATACCCCTCAGCACAATGGTGTAGCCGAGAGAATGAACCGGACCATCATTGAAAGAACAAGATGCATGCTCAGTATGGCTAAGTTACCAAAGCCATTCTGGGGTGAAGCTGTTCTAGCTGCCTGTTACCTGAT
>NW_023343769.1:0-209 GCF_001411555.2 Juglans regia | reverse complement strand
ACTTCATGCTCCACAGTTGTTGTGGCCCCATGACTTATCTGTTTGTGCCACACTTGCTGTGGACACACATAACATAATATGTGGCACCATCGGCGTTAGTGCCTAGCGCGCTCCAGTGACCAGCTAATTAGGCCCCATTCGCAACCTGTTGACTGTACTTCGTCAACCCAGGGAATTTCACACCTATTTAGACACTCCAGCGTGAACAA
>NW_023343768.1:0-209 GCF_001411555.2 Juglans regia | reverse complement strand
AGTTATCATGAATCATCAGAGCAACGGGCAAAGCCCGCGTCGACCTTTTATCTAATAAATGCATCCCTTCCAGAAGTCGGGGTTTGTTGCACGTATTAGCTCTACAATTACTACGGTTATCCGAGTAGCAGATACCATCAAACAAACTATAACTGATTTAATGAGCCATTCGCAGTTTCACAGTCTGAATTAGTTCATACTTACACATG
>NW_023343766.1:0-209 GCF_001411555.2 Juglans regia | reverse complement strand
AGAATACATTTCATAACATGGCATACATGTAACATGCAACATTTCGTAACATGGCATACCATATAACAGACAACATTTCATAACATGGTGTAACATGTGACAGTTAATCTTACATGACATGAAATACATGTAACAGATGGCATACTTAACTTAACATGACATGCTTGCAATGTATAGGAATACGTGACAGAATATCTTTTATAACAGAT
>NW_023343765.1:0-209 GCF_001411555.2 Juglans regia | reverse complement strand
TTAGCCATGAAGCAATCCTATGGTGACCAAATTCGTGGGCCTTAAAGGGCCTAAACCGAATGGGCCTAAAATTTGGGGTTTAAAGAGGGTTTGGGTTGCTATCGCGCCCAAATCCAATATCACTTGGCCCAATCAATTTTTCAAGGTTAACAAGGTTGGATAATGATGTTCTAACACAAATTTGAAGGATTAATAGCATGTGGAAGTGA
>NW_023343764.1:0-209 GCF_001411555.2 Juglans regia | reverse complement strand
CACCGTAGATCACACAAACTCTACAAAAGCAATCTTCCTTGTTGCCTCAAAAGATTGCAATACAACACTCACAACATGGCCCCCCAATGTTGCCACCCGACGTGTATGAACGGGGGCGAACACTTGTCTCGTGCTTTTGGACAATTGAAACCACCCAAATTGGTTTCCTAAATTCATTCCAATACATCTTGGATGTGTTCCAAGCATCA
>NW_023343763.1:0-240 GCF_001411555.2 Juglans regia | reverse complement strand
GTGGGGGTGATTCCTACATTCTCGATTGCTTTCTAGCAACAAGCTTGTGCTTTAGGGACGGATTTGGTGGCACCTAGTGCCACGCATGGGCTTGTTGATGGGGGCAATCGGTCGTGCTAGGGGCTTTCTCACGATGGCTAGCCCTCGTGTGCTCTAGTCTACCCCATGGCGGTTGGGCCTATTTGTTTGGATGCCTCCTTTGCAACATGCTTGTGCACGGCGGATGGTGTTATGGCACCC
>NW_023343761.1:0-209 GCF_001411555.2 Juglans regia | reverse complement strand
GCCTGCCCCGCTAGGCATGGGAAATAAGAGAAGAGAAAATAGTAACAATCGGGACAGTTGTTGAGGTCTCAACCCCTTGGGAGCCAAGCCAAACCAGCAAACAATCCATCGTCGGCCGAGAGCACGCGTAGGAATCTAGTGCTAAGAAGCACCAAACACCATGCCACACTCACACCTCAAGGATGCCATGCACGAGGATCGAACCCCCA
>NW_023343760.1:0-209 GCF_001411555.2 Juglans regia | reverse complement strand
CATGGTCCATGACAACCAACGTAAACTCGAAGGCTTGCATGGTAACACGTGGACAACTTCAGAGTCCAGCCAGCACCCAAAGATGAGCACCGACAAGGACAAGGCGCAACGAGAGGGACAAATTCCATCTTTGTAGGTATGCAACACAGGAACCCTTCGGTAGCCCAACATGCTATTCACACGAGGAGCAAAAATGAGGAGGAGCACGC
>NW_023343759.1:0-209 GCF_001411555.2 Juglans regia | reverse complement strand
ATTTGTTTTACGTTTGAACGTAAATTTATTTACATTATTTTACGTGCGAACGTATAAGTTAACGTCTGAACGTTTTTATCTTTAACGTTCGAACGTTAAAGATAGAACGTTCGAACGTTAATCCAGAGCATCTTAAAATTAATACAAAAAAATGCATTATTCTAAATAATTTTTTTTTTCCTTTTCTATTTTCAGGATATGGCTCTTCC
>NW_023343757.1:0-209 GCF_001411555.2 Juglans regia | reverse complement strand
AAATATTAATATATAGTTATGCTAATCGCTATAACTAATACTAATACTAATATAGACTATAGTTATAACTTATAGTATTATAACTTATACTAATATATTATATAATTATACTAAATCACTATAACTAATACTAATATAGTTATACTAATCACTATAATAGTGATATAGTATTAATATCACTATTAGTATAATACTATAATATATAGTAT
>NW_023343756.1:0-209 GCF_001411555.2 Juglans regia | reverse complement strand
ACAAGGGGCAACGAGAGGGACAAATTCCATCTTTGTAGGTATGCAACACAGGAACCCTTCGGTAGCCCAACATGCTATTCACACGAGGAGCAAAAATGAGGAGGCGCACGCCTAACAGTTCGATGCACAAGCACGGAGCCTGTCAAGACATACAACCTTGTCACCACTCACACGCCGTTACGTCCGCCAGACCACAACATCAAACAAAT
>NW_023343755.1:0-209 GCF_001411555.2 Juglans regia | reverse complement strand
CGACAGGTATGCTCTCACTCGAACCCTTCTCAGAAGATCAAGGTCGGTCGGCGGTGCAACCCACAAGGGGATCCCACCAATCAGCTTCCTTACGCCTTACGGGTGTACTAGCCCGTTGACTCGCACACATGTCAGACTCCTTGGTCCGTGTTTCAAGACGGGCCGAATGGGGTGCCCACAGGCCGATGCCAGGAGCACGCAGATGCCGA
>NW_023343751.1:0-209 GCF_001411555.2 Juglans regia | reverse complement strand
TCCGCTTATTGATATGCTTAAATTCAGCGGGTAATCCCGCCTGACCTGGGGTCGCGATGGTAGAGTCGCAGGAACGACGCAATAGGGTCGAGGAGCACCTTCACCGCGACGGGCAACACACGACGGGTCACGAGGGTTTCTCAACCACCGATTGTCGTGGCGCTCGTCGCCTAGGACTCACTTTTAGGCTAACCGCGAGCAGAAGCACA
>NW_023343749.1:0-209 GCF_001411555.2 Juglans regia | reverse complement strand
TAGTAAGTTAAAAGCTAACTTACCTCGATCGTCGCGTTCTACTAGAATAAAGCGTGAAACACGAGGAACTGTAAAAGGTTATTCTAAAAGTTAGAAATTAATTATTAACAATTAGAAATGTGAAAAGAGACAACTTAGAGTAAAATTACCATTTTACCCTCTACATGTGGGCAAATGACCATTTTACCCCCTAACTTAAGGATTTGATA
>NW_023343748.1:0-209 GCF_001411555.2 Juglans regia | reverse complement strand
AATATGTTAGAAGTAAGATTTGATTTTTTTGGAATTCTTGGAGATGTTTTTATTAAGGTCAAAACTTGTGATTTAAGGTTTACTTTTTGTTAAAAAGTTTGGGTTTTTTTACAAAAAGTTTGGTATTGATAATTAGCTTTTTCTTAATGGATAGTTTTAAGGGTGCTTTTAAACTTAGGATAGGAAGATCTTTGTTACAAGATTTTGGT
>NW_023343747.1:0-209 GCF_001411555.2 Juglans regia | reverse complement strand
ACCGTGCGCTGGATTATGACTGAACGCCTCTAAGTCAGAATCCGGGCTAGAAGCGACGCGTGCGCCCGTCGCCCGATTGCCGACCTGCAGTAGGGGCCTTAGGGTCCCCAGAGGCACGTGTCGTTGGTGAAGCCCTCGCGGCGGATGAGCCGTGCGGGCCGCCTTGAAGTACAATTCTCACCGAGCGGCGGGTAGAATCCTTTGCAGAC
>NW_023343746.1:0-209 GCF_001411555.2 Juglans regia | reverse complement strand
GAACCGTCTAGTAGCTGGTTCCCTCCGAAGTTTCCCTCAGGATAGCTGGAGCCCACGGGCGAGTTCTATCGGGTAAAGCCAATGATTAGAGGCATCGGGGGCGCGACGCCCTCGACCTATTCTCAAACTTTAAATAGGTAGGACGGCACGGCTGCTTTGTTGAGTCGTGCCAAGGAATCGAGAGCTCCAAGTGGGCCATTTTTGGTAAG
>NW_023343745.1:0-209 GCF_001411555.2 Juglans regia | reverse complement strand
GCTGTCTTAATCGACCAACACCCTTTGTGGGTTCTAGGTTAGCGCGCAGTTGGGCACCGTAACCCGGCTTCCGGTTCATCCCGCATCGCCAGTTCTGCTTACCAGAAATGGCCCACTTGGAGCTCTCGATTCCTTGGCACGACTCAACAAAGCAGCCGTGCCGTCCTACCTATTTAAAGTTTGAGAATAGGTCGAGGGCGTTGCGCCCC
>NW_023343744.1:0-291 GCF_001411555.2 Juglans regia | reverse complement strand
TGGGATCGGAAGGACGCTAGTATTTCGCTGAAGGATTATATGAATTTAAAATAATTAGTTTGTTGGGTGCGATCATACCAGTACTAATGCACCGGATCCCATCAGAACTCCGCAGCTAAGCGTGCTTAGGCGAGAGTAGTACTAGGATGGGTGACCTCCGGGGAAGTCCTCGTGTTGCACCCCTCGGTTTTATTTTTTCCGCCTTGCGAGATAAATTGACAAGAAGGACCACTCGGGAGTGGATTTTTAGGAAAATCGCGCCCTGCCCATCGCGTAGCGATGGGTTTGGAT
>NW_023343742.1:0-209 GCF_001411555.2 Juglans regia | reverse complement strand
AAAATCTTGTAACAAAGATCTTCCTATCCTAAGTTTAAAAACACCCTTAAAACTATCCATTAAGAAAAAGCTAATTATCAATACCAAACTTTTTGTAAAAAGACTCAAACTTTTTAACAAAAAGTAAACCTTAAATCACAAGTTTTGACCTTAATAAAAACATCTCCAAGAATTCCAAAAAAATCAAATCTTACTTCTAACATATTCAT
>NW_023343740.1:0-209 GCF_001411555.2 Juglans regia | reverse complement strand
CAAGCCATGGGGCGTGCCGGCGGGGCTGTCAAGGCATGCCATGGGGCAAGCCACGGGGCTGTCAAGGCAAGCCATGGGGCATGCCAGTGGGGCTGCCAAGGCAACCCATCGGGCTGCCAAGGCATGGCCCGTGGGCACCGTGCTAACCTCGCTGTGCATGCCATGGGGCTGTCAAGGAAAGCCATGGGGCTGTCAAGGCATGGCCCGTG
>NW_023343739.1:0-209 GCF_001411555.2 Juglans regia | reverse complement strand
AATCCCAACCGGCAGGAGGAAACATCAAATGTCCGAGGAAACATAAAGGCCTTTTTTATCGAAATACTTTGAATTTGGACGAGATTTTTTGCAGGCATGCTTAGGAAAATCATATCTTGAAGTAGGAGCAAGCCTCACAATTTTTCGACATCGGGATTTTTTTATTTAATTTTTTTGATTAAATAAATCCGAAAAATCAAAAAAAATCG
>NW_023343738.1:0-209 GCF_001411555.2 Juglans regia | reverse complement strand
AGCCCCGCGGGCATGCCCCATGGCTTGCCTTGACAGCCCCATGGCACGCCCCATGGCCTGCCTTGACAGCCCCGTGGCATGCACAGCGAGGTTAGCACGGTGCCTACGGGCGATGCCTTGACAGCCCCATGGCTTGCCTCGGTGGTGCCCATGGCATGCCCCATGGCATGCACAGCGAGGTTAGCACGGTGCCCACGGGCCATGCCTTG
>NW_023343737.1:0-209 GCF_001411555.2 Juglans regia | reverse complement strand
TGCGCGCCTGCTGCCTTCCTTGGATGTGGTAGCCGTTTCTCAGGCTCCCTCTCCGGAATCGAACCCTAATTCTCCGTTACCCGTCACCACCATTGTAGGCCTCTTTCCTACAATCGAAAGTTGATAGGGCAGAAATTTGAATGATGCGTCGCCGGCACGATGGCCGTGCGATCCGTCGAGTTATCATGAATCATCAGAGCAACGGGCAA
>NW_023343736.1:0-209 GCF_001411555.2 Juglans regia | reverse complement strand
GGCGCTCGTCGCCTAGGACTCACTTTTAGGCTAACCGCGAGCAGAAGCACACGGGAGGCCAATGTCTTCCCCGCACCCCACACATCATAAGAAGTGTTTGGGGTCGGGGCAACGATGCGTGACACCCAGGCAGACGTGCCCTCGGCCGAATGGCTTCGGGCGCAACTTGCGTTCAAAGACTCGATGATTCGCGGGATTCTGCAATTCAC
>NW_023343735.1:0-209 GCF_001411555.2 Juglans regia | reverse complement strand
ACTCCTTGTTTAAGTTCCTTGGCGCAGACCGCGCCGGGGTTCATTGTTCGATCGGGAAGGGAACGAGAAGATTGACCAACCACACACGAGGAGCGGTGGGCATACCTCAACGTGCCCTCCCAACCGTTTTTTGGGAGGGGGCATTACACCCCCACCCAGAAGGTTATTACATGTTCACAGGTCGTTCTGCTGGGCAGGTATCGACAATG
>NW_023343734.1:0-23119 GCF_001411555.2 Juglans regia | reverse complement strand
GATGATACTCAGTTTATGTTATGCCAAAGTACCATGGGTTTTACTTGTTTTAAAACCATCGCTCTGTTATTTTGAAAATATGTTCTGTTCTGCATGATAACTCTGGAAAATATTTTATTCTACATACTCTACTTTATAAATGCTCATGTTTGCACGCTAGCATATGATTTCTGCTTACTGAGTTGTGATAACTCACCCCCTATCATGATAATATTTTTCAGATGATGTGGAGAGTCCAAATGAGGACCTGGATTAGATTGGTGAACATGGATTAAGCTGAGGAGATGTAGTTGGAATAAAGACTCTTGATGTTCTTAGATTTTAATGCCTTTGAGTTTTAATTATATGTTTGGGTTTAGTAGGACCTATGGTGTTTTCAGTTTGGTATGTTACTATTACCGGGAGGTTATGGACCCCTTTGATTTATTATTATTGCATTAAAGTTTGTGTGGAGTTTGTAATGAGATTATTGAGAAGATTTTAGATTGATTTCATTTATAAAGTTTTTGGAGAATTTTTCTTTGGATGTGTTGGGAGACATGTTTTTGAGTGACAAGTAGTAATTCTCCAAGCCACCCGGGTTTGGGGCGTTACATTTGGTATCAGAGCCAGGTTTGAATTCTGCATACTATAAACCTTGGAGGTTCAGATTTCTGTGGGTTCATAGGAGGTAAAGATTTTAGAGTATAGATAGTGATTAAGAAGTCATTTTCAGATTTATTATGATAGTAAAGCGAACTATAGGATTGAATATTGTTGATGTGGAAAGTCTTAGAATTCGCAGGCTTTAGGAATAGCCATGAGGTGTGGTATTTCAGAGGTCTATGAACTAAGTTCATGTTGATTAAGGTTTAGTTTAATAACGGAGCCTTCTTAAGTAGTTAAATGGGTTTAAGTATTAGTTTTTGGAAATTGACTATTACTACGGTTATATGTACTTTTCTATTCTCCGTTATGAGTATTCTTATAGTTTTGAATTATAATATATACGTTTTGTTTTTACAAATACCACTAAATTTTCTATGTTCTTATAAACTCTATTTTGAAGCGTTGATTAAAAATTCAAGTTATTTTGTCAGGATGCCACCTCGTCGTAGAGAACGAAGCATGTCGGATCTGAATGCGAACGAGAACGAAAGGGAAGCAAACCAGAGTGCTTCCGACGTTTTACGAGCAGCTGCACATCAATTAATTGATGACCTTGTGCAGAATCCCACGGGTCGCCAGCGTAATTTCAATGAAGGGGGTTGTACTGTTGAGCAGTTCAATCGAATGCACCCTCCTTTATTTGACGGGAGAGGCGATCCAACTTTGGCGGAGGATTGGATTCAGGACATTGAGGAGATTTTGCGAGTCCTAACCTGTACTGAGGAGCAAAAGGTGGCATACGCCACATTCAAGCTTACTGGGGAAGCGAAGAGGTGGTGGATCTCTGAAAGGACCATCAGAGAAGCAGAGGGGACAGAGATAATCAGTTGGCTGCACTTCAAGCAGATCTTTCTGGAGCGCTTCTTCCCTAGCTCTTTCCGTGAGGACAAGGCTATGGAATTTGCCACCTTGGTTCAGGGAACTATGACGGTACATCAGTATGCTGCTAGGTTTACTGAGTTATCCCGTTTTGCTACTTATTTGATTCCCGATGAGGAAAAGAAGGCACGCAAATTTGAGCAAGGACTGAATGAGAAACTGTATGTGCGTGTGGTGGGTTTCCAGATTCGGAACTTCTCAGAGTTGGTGAACAAAGCAACAATTTTTGAAAGAACCCTTCAAAGAAGTGTTGCGTTGCATGAGCAGAGGAAGAGGACTACTCCTACTGGGTACCAGTCTGGCATGGAACAGGGACCATGGAAAAGGAGGAGTGAAGGTAGCAGTTCAGGAAAAAGGCCGGTTCCGAGTAATCAGCAGCCCTACCAGTGTAGGACATGCAACCAAGTGCACTCCGGAGAGTGCAGAAAAGGGGCGGGATCGTGTTTTCGTTGTGGCAAATCAGGACACTACATCAGGGATTGCCCAATGCAAAATAGGAGCAACCAGACGTTCATACCGCCATCTCAGAGGAATGAAGTATCAGCCCGGGGCAACAATCAACGTCCTACTGCGCCTGCTCGAGTCTTTGCACTGACACCTGGAGAGGTTGAGGGTAGGAATGACGTGATCACTGGTACGACTCTTTTGTTTTGCTTTAAGGATTTATAATGTTTATGATTTTCTTTTCTTTGATTGGTTCTGGTTAAGACCTTGAATATTCTTGGTTCATGGATGAGTTTGCATGTGATCACAGGTACTCTTTCTTTGTTTTCTAATAATGCTATTGTGTTATTTGACTCGGGAGCGACACATTCTTTTGTTTCCACGGTGTACTCTAAATTTTGCACTTTAGATGCTGAAAGGTTGAGGAACAAGTTAGTGGTTGCGACCCCAACAGGGAATTCTGTAGTCTGTAGTGAGATGTTACCTGGATGCCCTCTTTCTATAGAGGGAAGACTGATGCCAGCAGATTTAATAGTTTTCCACATGGTTGGGTTTGATGTGATTTTGGGTATGGATTGGCTGGCTTCCTACCACGCCAGTATTGATTGTGCTAAAAAGGAAGTGGTGTTCAGGCCCCCTAATGAAGGTGAATTTTAGTTCACAGGGTCGAAAGTGAGGTTGGCTCCACCCATCATTTCTGCCATTCAGGTAGGAAAACTGTTGCGTGATGGTTGTCAGGGATTCTTAGCCTGTGTGGTTGAAGCACCAACAGAAGAGTTGAAGTTGGAACAGATACCTATTGTAAGAGATTATCCAGAGGTCTTCCCTGAAGACTTATCGGGACTTCCACCCGAGCGGGAGGTAGAGTTTGCTATTGAGTTAATTCCAGGCACGGCACCTCTTTCGAAAGCACCTTATCTCATGGCACCATCTGAATTAGCGGAACTCAAAGAGCAGTTGCAAGATTTGTTAGACAAGGGTTTCATCAGGCCCAGTGTTTCACCTTGGGGAGCTCCAGTTCTTTTTGTGAAGAAGAAGGATGGATCGATGAGAATGTGTATTGATTATAGGGAACTTAATCGGGTGACCATAAAGAATAAGTACCCGCTACCCCGTATAGAAGATTTGTTTGATCAGCTTCAGGGTGCTCAAGTATTTTCGAAGATTGATCTTCGATCGGGTTACCACCAGTTGAAGATCAGAGCTAAAGACGTGGCTAAGACGGCATTCAGGACCCGTTATGGCCATTATGAGTTTTTGGTCATGCCTTTTGGCTTGACTAACGCCCCAGCAGTATTTATGGACTTGATGAATAGGGTGTTCCATGAGTTTTTGGATAAGTTTGTGGTTGTCTTTATTGATGATATACTGATTTACTCCAAAAGCGAGATCGAGCATGAAGAACATTTGAAGTTGGTACTTGGGACACTCAGAGACAAGCAGCTGTTTGCTAAGTTGAAGAAGTGTGAATTTTGGCTTGATTCAATCACGTTTCTGGGGCATGTAGTTTCAAAGGATGGTATTTCAGTAGACCCAGGAAAAGTGGAAGCAGTGGTTAATTGGTCGGCACCGAAGAATGTTCATGAGGTTAGAAGCTTCTTGGGATTGGCGGGGTATTACCGTCGATTCATTGATGGGTTTTCCAAGATAGCAGTTCCTCTCACTGCACTCACCCGGAAAAATAATAAGTTTGAATGGACAGCAAAGTGTGAAGAAAGCTTCCAAGAGTTGAAACAGAGATTAGTGACAGCTCCAGTGTTAACAGTTCCCACAGCTAGAGGCGGATTTGTTGTTTATAGCGATGCTTCTAGGCTTGGTTTGGGGTGTGTACTGATGCAACATGGGAAGGTTATAGCTTATGCCTCACGCCAATTGAAAGTGTATGAGCAGAATTATCCCACTCATGATCTAGAACTCGCGGCAGTTATTTTTGCACTTAAGCTTTGGAGACATTACTTGTATGGGGAAAAGTGCGAAATTTATACGGATCACAAGAGTTTGAAGTATTTCTTTACCCAAAAAGAATTAAACATGAGGCAAAGGAGGTGGCTTGAGTTGATCAAGGATTATGATTGCACCATTAATTATCACCCAGGCAAAGCTAATGTTGTAGCCGACGCTCTAAGTAGGAAGTCAGTGGGATCGACAGTTGCAGCTATTACCACTCAGCATAGGTTGCTAATGGATTTAGAAAGAGCCGGTATCGAAGTCATTGCTAGTGATACAAATGCTTTCATGGCCAGTTTAGTGGTTCAACCTGATTTGATAGATAGAATCAAAGCTGCTCAGAAAGTGGACTCAGGGTTGGTGAAGTTAATAGAAGGGATCGGAAACGGGGACAAACCTGATTTTTGTATTTCCAAGGATGGAGTTTTGAGGTTTAGGGGTAGAGTATGCATACCTGCTGATGATGAACTAAAAAGGTTAATTCTTGAAGAGGCACACCGTTCTTTGTACACTGTTCCCCCAGGGAGTACCAAGATGTATCGGGATTTGAGAGAGTCCTTTTGGTGGAATGGCATGAAAAGAGAAATTGCTAAATTTGTAGAACAATGCCTGACTTGCCAACAAGTGAAGGCGGAACACCAGAGACCTGCAGGATTATTACAGCCACTTCAGATTCCAGAGTGGAAATGGGAACATATCTCCATGGATTTCGTGACAGGTCTACCAAGGACCGTAAGCGGGCAAGATGCTATATGGGTGATCGTGGATCGCTTAACGAAGACCGCCCATTTTGTGCCCATTAAAGTTTCTTATAAACTAGAGAAGCTAGTTGAACTGTATGTGCGGGAGATAGTGAAGTTGCATGGAGTGCCGGTATCCATTGTGTCGGATAGAGATCCTCGTTTTACCTCTAAGTTCTGGCGAAGCTTACAAGAGGCAATGGGTACTCAGTTAAGTTTCAGTACTGCTTTTCACCCTCAGACAGATGGACAATCAGAAAGAACTATTCAGATTTTAGAAGACATGTTGAGGGCATGCTTGATGGACTTCAAGGGATCTTGGATGCAACATTTACCATTGGTTGAGTTTGCATATAACAATAGCTTCCAGGCTAGCATTGGGATGGCACCTTATGAGGTTTTGTATGGCAGGAGATGTAGGTCTCCTTTGTATTGGGATGAAGTAGGTGAAAGAAAACTTCTAGGGCCAGAGATTATTCAGCAGACCACAGAAAAGATAGATATCATTCGGGCTAGAATGAAAGCAGCTCAAAGCCGACAGAAGAGCTATGCAGATAAACGCCGCCGTCAGTTAGAGTTTGCAATGGGAGATAAGGTATTCTTGAGAATTTCACCAATGAAAGGAGTTATGAGATTCGGAAAGAAAGGTAAGTTGAGTCCTAGATACATTGGGCTGTTTGAGATTCTTGATCGGATTGGACCGGTGGCGTACAAGGTGGCTCTACCACCGGCGTTCTCGGGAGTGCATAATGTGTTCCATGTGTCCATGTTGAGGAAGTATATACATGACCCCACTCACATCATAGATCATGAACCCTTGCAGATTCAAGAGGACCTGACCTACACCGAGGAACCATTGCGGATTCTGGACAGGAAAGAGCAAGTGTTGCGGAATCGAACTATTGCTTTGGTTAAAGTATTGTGGAATAATCATGCTATCAATGAAGCATCTTGGGAATTCGAGGAAGAGATGCGAGTTAAGTATCCTCACTTGTTCGAAGAGAATTCTTATAGCTTGTAGCGAATTCCGAGGACGGAATTCTTGTAAGGGGAGGAGGATGTAAGGCCCAGTTTCTTCATCAGTGGCCCGGATCAGTGCGTGTAAATGGCCCAGCCATTTTATTGTCTAGTGAGACCACCGAGCGGCGTCGTTTTGGGAGGTATGTTTATCTCCTCTGTTTTCCGTTTCTTTCTCCCTTCTCTTCCGCAGTTTCGGTTTCTTCCGCACGTCTCTCGCGCACGTCTCTTTCTTTTCTTTCGGTTTCTACTTATTTCTTGTTGCTGCGTTAGTCTGTGGGTTCCGATTCTCTGCCCTAGTTTCCTCATTGTTGCGGTTTCTCTCTTGCACTGCTTATTATTCCAGTGAGTTGCCGTCTGCTACACTCTGTTTTCTCTCCATTTTCACGTTTCTGTTCTTCCTCTACAAGTCAGCGAGCAGTACCTCTCTTTCCTCCATTTTTTCGACTGGTAAGTGTTTCCTTCTCATCCCTTTAGGTTTCGGTTTCATATACTGAAATTGTGCAGATTCTGATCCTTAGTATTTGGTTTGTTTTATCCTCTGTTTCTGCAGTTTCTGTTTTGGCCGTGAGTTTTGAGTAGCATTTTGTGAGTTTTCTGGTTGCTGTGCGTGGGAGTATTTCGGGTTGGTGAGTTTCGGGTAAGCATTGAAACCTTTGCTGGATTTTCTCAATGCCGTATCATACTCATGCAGTTCTTCTTCAAATTTATTTTGATTTTATCCTCATTTCTGCAGTTTTTGGTTGCCGTGAGTTTGAGTTGTATTTTCGTCGGTTCTTGAGTTTCCGTGACTTGTGATTCCTAGTTATTGGACTTTCAGTTTCTCGGGTAATCAGTGAAGCTAATTCCGGAGAATCTATTCTTTTCTTTCACTGGTAAGCCATGCTCGGTCTCGGTCTTACGCGCACGCACACACACTTCACCTCAAGTCAGTTTATTTCACTTCAATGAAATATTTGGAGGTGTATTGTGAGTTCTCGGACACTTTTTGTGAATTAACAAACACTTTGTGTTGGATTTGGCTTGGAATTGTGAATTGTTTTGGGTTGGTCGAGCAGTAAATCGAGTAATGCTTGGGATTGTTTGGGGGCTGTTTTTGTGTTATATGGGTTTCTTTTTGACCGTTTGAAGTGGAGATTAATAGTTGGAGCTGCATTGTGGTTGAGTTGTGATGATTGCTTGGAGTTAGGGGCCTTTGAGGTGGGGTTGATATTTTGGTTATTTGTGTTTGACGTGGATTTTGGTGGGTGTTTTGGTAATTGTTAAAATTAGAATATGGTATTTTCGGGTTGAAATGCGGGCTGTCCAAATTACTATTAGTAGTATTAGTGAGTTGTTTTTGCTATACTATGGGTTGAGAATATGAGTGTTAATTATTAGATGGACGTTATATCAATTATCATTTAATACTCAGCGTATCTATATTTTTTTTATGAATAGGTGACGAGATTGATAGAGATCATTTTCAAGACTTAGATAATACGCTGCAGGAGTCAGGTAAGCGGGGTTCCTATGCTGGGTTTTATACAAGCTAATAAGACTGAGGTTGATTTTATGAAAACTTGCATAATTTGTGTTGTGTTGGGGACTTGTGAAAACAAAGATCAACCTCGGTCACCTATCTGCATTATTCATGAAATCTGTGTGAAAAAGGAAAAATATATTCTGACATGCATTGTGTAGACATGAGCTAAATTCTGTCATGTGATTTCTGAAATCTGAAAAAAAGAGCGATATTGAGAATATGAAAAGTTGTGCATTTATTTGTTCTGGCTTTTGTGTTCAGCGTGTGTAAACTGTTCTGATTCTGTTTTGGTACTCTGTATTATTTTGATATAATATCTGAAAACCTTTGGCATGGTGTACTGGTTTCGTATCTGACTCTGTCTCTGCTTTGCTCTGCTCTGTTATGCTCTGCTCTGTTTGGGTTGGTACCAACTTCTCTGTCTCTGAGTGCACCCACTTTGGAAACAAAGTGGTTTTATTGTGGTCTTTCCTGTGTGCACACTCGGGGCTCCGAGAAGAATAAAGGAAAGATTTCACCTCTGTCTCTGCCTGGTTTGGCCACCGGGGTTAGCACAACCCTACCACGGGGGTGAAACATGGTCTCTGCTCTGTTTGATGCTCTGTTTTGATCTGATGATGATACTCAGTTTATGTTATGCCAAAGTACCATGGGTTTTACTTGTTTTAAAACCATCGCTCTGTTATCTTGAAAATATGTTCTGTTCTGCATGATAACTCTGGAAAATATTTTATTCTGCATACTCTACTTTATAAATGCTCATGTTTGCACGCTAGCATATGATTTATGCTTACTGAGTTGTGATAACTCACCCCCCTATTGATAATATTTTTCAGATGATGTGGAGAGTCCAAATGAGGACCTGGATTAGTTTGGTGATCATGGTTAAGCTGAGGGGATGTAGTTGGAATGAGGACTTTTGATGTTCTTAGTTTTTAATGCCTTTGAGTTTTAATTATATGTTTGGGTTTAGTAGGACCTATGGTGTTTTCAGTTTGGTATGTTACTATTACCGGGAGGTTATGGACCCCTTTGATTTATTATTATTGCATTAAAGTTTGTGTGGAGTTTGTAATGAGATTATTGAGAAGATTTGAGATTGATTTCATTTATAAAGTTTTTGGAGAATTTTTCTTTGGATGTGTTGGGAGACATGTTTAAGAGTGACAAGTAGTAATTCTTCAAGCCACCCGGGTTTGGGGCGTTACAATGAAAGGCTTGCTTCGTTGGGTCCCCCTAGGGCATTTCCCTAGTGATGTGCCCAAGCTGCCCACATCTAAAGCATAGGGTTGTGCCTAGCCTGCACTCTCCCTTATGAGACCTATGGCATCGATTAAACGTAGTTTTATGGCCGCCTCTACAATTTGCCAGTGCCACTAGTGAGCGTAACCACAGACAAGTCATAAACTCCTGGTGTGATACAAGGCTGCTCCCTTCCTCAGTATGAGACTTTCATTGTTGCCTTGTGACTAAGACCACTATCCATAGATGGGCGTATCTTCCTTGCTCAGCTATGGATATCATCAAGTTGCTTTGTTCCTGACTGATGATCTCCCTTTTCTCTGTTGTGATTCCACATGTATCCTTTGATATTTGAGTAGTTGTTGGAAGGACTGCTGTTGTTGTCGTAGCATCTCCATCATGCATTCAATCGCTTGAGCCATAGAATAATTCCCATTGTTATGCGACTAATCCTCTTCAAGCACCTCTTTGAGTCTTTTGTTGCAAGGGAGTCTTGGTCATACCATATTGCTTTTCTTATGACAGACCCAAGCCCCATCACTTATGCTCGTTCCCAACACTAGTAGTGTTCAAGATTACTATACTAAGATTTAAAAGCTAAACTCTGGTAATGCACCTAGGCAACTTATGGATTTACTTAAAAGCCGTAAAAGCTTTGATACCACCCTATGACGCCCTCGACCCTCGCTTGGAATTTGGCAAAAGGTCACGACATCTGGATGCTCACTACACGAGCATCACCCCTTATGATCCATGAACATTGTGTGTCAATATGCCTGGCATACGTGCACAAGAAACCATAGTAGAAAATTTAAGAATAATACATGTCGTATCTAGAAATATCAGTATCAGAGAGTATACAAGGTACGTTTGGACAATTAGAATATCTCAGAGTTTGGTGAATAGTAGTGAAATGGTTTAGATTCAAATATTTATTACATTTTGGGAAAGGATAGAGAAATTTTGAACAAAAACATTATAAAGTTAAAAAACTATTTGAATATAATTTTATAATATTAATGTTGTTTTGAAATTTAAAAAAGTTGTATATTTTTGCGTTTTGTATGAAAATTTGGAAAATTTGTATTGGGTTTTGTGTTATGATAATGAATAGATGAAAAAATTAAAAATTTGAAATTGAAAAGTGTTTTGTATTTGAGTGATTTTTGAAAAAAATATTATGAGAAGTTTTGAGAATATCTGAGAATGTTTGAGTGTCTAAACGAGACCAAAATAATATCCATAAGTCACATCATCATCGTAATTAGAATATTACAGACCACAAATTGCTTATCGCCCAAATCAAATAAAATCAGAATATTACAAAATCTCAACATCTAAATGGGGACAGACCCCCGAACAATTCCTTGGGTAGCACTAGGTCTTCTTGCTCATAATCATCGTTTCCTATAGCTGCGTCAAAACCTATGGTTTCAAGGAGTGAAACTGTAGGGGACTACCACAGTGATGAAATTACAGCTAAGCTTTTGAGTAAAGTTAAAGAGAGAGCATACATACCAAGGTACTTGCCTTCTAAGCACTGGACCCCATATATGTATTGGCTTTGGGCCATAAATGCGGTAGACAGGGAAATGTGAAAATGAAGAGATGCTCGGGCCTTCTTTGGTCTTGAACTCAATCCCCACTCAAGTATGAAGGCTGGAAACTCTTCGATGACATGTTCCTTTGAGTGCAAGATTCCTTAGCTATGCCTGTTTGGTCTACCCAACCAGGTGATAATAGGTCGAATTCTACAGGGCTATAGGCACAAAATGTTGATCAAACCCGTTAAAAGAAGCCTAATCAAAGCAAGCACCAATTTGAATTGATCTCAATGGATCCCTCGATGAACCTTTCCAGTCTTCACCTCCAACCCAACCAGGAGAGAACATAGGGTCAAGGAATGCCCTTACTTGCCTAAATGGAATTCATATCTCCTTCATTTGGTCGAGAAAGCCCGAGAACCTGAATCCATTATTCGTGGTGTTGCAATGAATCCATTGGGTCATCCTCATGGAGGAGGTGATGGGCATGCAGAAGAATGACTTCAGATGTTCGCCTTTCAACGGATTGGATAGGCATAGAGCACACCATGTTGCATTCAATCCATTCAATAGTATGAAAACCATCTTATGAACCATTTCCATTTATTAACAAGTGCACTACAATCTACCTTATCACATGGTTGTATGCACACCCTAGCTCCCCTTGTTACAATGTGGGTATTGACTGCAAATGACAACCCATGCAACGCCATTAAATTCTTCAACACTCTCGAGTAACTAGTGAAGCTCCAATAAGATAAAGCCCCATCTCGACTTGGGATTGTGATTCACTCACACCTAGAAACTCTTCTTAAAATTGGAAAGTTGGTACTTTTTACTGAATAATATCAACCATTTAACTAAAAAACCAGTAAGCCATAGCAAAGTATTATGCATGTGGAAAGTATTAAAGAATGGAGACAAAGATGTAGTAGATTGTAACCCAGCATACTTATAGTCATTATTCGACATTTCTAGCATAGTCATAGGGAAGCACCTACCTCTGTAGTAAGCTTCACCGAGTAGCTTGTTAACTACCTAGCCTCCCTTGGTTCGATGAAGACTCTAGCATCGTGAGAGTGTGTGCTTAGCCTACGGAGTAGCAACACACACACACACACACACACACACACACACACACACACACATACACACACATACACACACACGTGTGCGTGTACACATGTGTATGTGTGTGTGTGTTTCTCCTCTAAGTCCTTTCTGGAAATCCCAAAGTGTGAGTGAAGAGTTCTGTGAGGTGAAGCTTTTATACAGAGTGATCAACCTATCCCAAGTCTCACAAATCTCGATGTAGGTTTTGGCTATTAAATAGCTGAATCCTCCATTGTATAGGTGTAATTTGATGAATGGGGGTGGCAGGGACAGAAGGGATGTGCACTACACGTTTTAGAAGTTTAGCCAAGGAAAGGAGTTCAGTCTGCGACTTGTGAATGTTGCCCATGTGTTCAAAAGCTTTTGCGTTTGGTTGGCGTATTTGAGTCTTTGATCTTACTTTCCCACTCATGCTCCTTGTAGAAACGTCATCGTTTGAGTATAATCTTTGTGAGGTTGCCCGCCACTCTTTGAACACTCCAAGGTTATTTTCTAGGCACCCCAATTGTCCGTTGCTCATCTAGAAATTCCGTCATGCTACAGATTGTTTGCCTGTTGAGTTCTTGTTTCTCTTATCGTATTGTAATTGTTTATCTTTGTTCACCCACTTCCTAACTCACTCATTGTCCATCAAATTTCCTTTGCCCACTTCTAAACTTGCTTACCTTGTTGTCACCCGTTCGTTCTTAATCGCTCGATGTAAAACTCTCATCCCTTTAATCGCCTTAACTTTGTTTACCTAAAATGGCGCGTAATTCATTCATCCATTACTTGTTATGGGCAAGGTGCTGGAGTGGAAGGGTTGCAGTCTACGTAGGGGTTATGGAAGTGGGCAAGGTGTTCATGGATGGGGGTGGTTCTGTGTGTTGAAGACAGAAAAGGAAGGTGTTAGTTGTTAGTTGTATTCGAATACCAGATCTGGAACGATTTCGTATTATATAGAATTAGTTAGTTGTTTCTTTAGTAGAACGTTTTTGTTTAGCACTTTTCCTTCTTATTAATTGTAACACAGTCATTTCTTACTTACTAAAAGTGTAAGGGACGTTGTTAAACACTGTCATTTCATATGAATACTCAGTATAAATAAAGATGGTTGGAGGGAAAAGCTCCTAACCGAAAAGTATATTTAGCAACTCGATTCTTCTTCTCTCATCTATCATTCTCTCTTCTTCTCATATTCATGGAGAGTGAATCTCTCGAAGTAGTCAATTTGGGTCCCTTACAGTTGGTATCAGCCATGGCAGAAGGAATGCGTTCGCATGCTCAAATAGTTGATTCAATGAATCACTTGCGGCAACAAAAAGAACGACAACAAAAACAAATCGAAGATGTGATTTGTTTATTGTTGAAGCAGCAAGAGGTGGCATGATTGGAAAGGGAAACACAAGATAAAAAGTTTCAGGAGGTTTTACAACAAATCTCAAAGATTTCTTGTCAAGATTTTGAGAATCCTGGTAATAGACGTCGAGATAATCAAGATCAACAAACGCTGCACAGAAGCGAAGATGTGGAGGATGACACGGGGGAACTGCACCACAAAGAACCTATGGACGGAAGTTTTGTAGAGGAATTAAACTAGATTTTCCTAGGTTTTGTGGTGGTAATCCATCACCATGGATTTATTGTGCAAATAAGTACTTTCTATATCAACAGGTCCCTCATGGCCAACGTATTTTCATTACTTCTTTCCACATGGATGATGAAGCTTTGGTCTGGTTCCAGGATGCCAGTGAGGTAGGCACCTCTCATTCTGGGGAGGACTTCATCAAGGCTGTTCAAATCCGTTTTGGATCTACCCCATACAATGATCCTATGGAGTCACTTACTCGACTCAAGCAGGTTAGTACATTTAATGATTACAAAAATGAATTTGAGATTCTTTCCAATCGTATTAAAGGCTTGTCTGAGAAAAACAAGTTGAGCTGTTTTTTTAGTGGCCTACGTGATGAGATTAGATTACTTGTTAGGATGCTAAATCCTTCATCTTTGAATGATGCTTTTGGCTTAGCCAAAATTCAAGAACAATATGTGGTGAGTATAAGGAAACCTTGGAGAAATTCACTTACTAATTTGAGTAAGTTTAGTCCAGAGTCGAGTCTGTTAAAGTCTGGACAAACTCCTTCAATTTTAGGAGCACCGAGAGTTTCACCTTTAGCTAGGCTTCCTTATCATAAGGTTTCTGAGTCTCAAGTTGTGGAAAGGCGTTAAAAAGACCTTTGTTATTTCTGTGATGATAAATGGCAACTAGGTTATAAATGTGCAAGGCCAAAGCTATTCTTACTAGAAGGTATGGAATTTGGTGAGTCAAGTGGTGAAGAAAATACTGATGTTATTGGTGAGGTGGCTGTTGAACCTGTGGAAGTTGAAGCTGAGATGGCTTCTATTTCATTACAGTCTATGATAGGTGGAGGAGGACCTAAGATCTTGAGACTTATTGCTTGTATTGGCAAGAAGAAGTTGGTAATTTTAATTAACCCTGGAAGTACACATAATTCTGTGGACATTGTGGTTGCTGCTTGATGTAAATTGCATGTACAACTTGGCCAGGCTATAGTACTGGGAAATGTGTGGCTGTGCCTTTGTCGATTCAGGGCATACCTTTCACAGTTGATTTTTTTAGATTTCCTTTGGGAGGATGTGATGCAGTTCTTGGCATTCAATGGTTATCTACATTGAGTCCTATTCTTTGGGACTTTGTCAATATGACTATGCAGTTTCCGTTTGATGGCCAGAAGGTTTCCTTAAAAGGTTTGACAGTATCTCAGTCAAATCTTATTGATGATGATGAGTCCTTTGAGACTTTTGGTTGTGGAAGTAAGGGAATTTTTCTGCAGATAGTTGCTTATAGCTCCATTGAACCTTCATCATTGCAGGATGAACAAGTGCAACACCTTTTGCAGCAGTATATGGAAGTTTTTAATGAACCTACTGGATTGCCACCCAATAAGTCTCATGATCACAAGATTAATTTGAAATAGGAAAATTCTACTATCAGTGTTAGGCCTTATAGATTTCCATTTTATCAGAAAACAGAAATTGAAAAAATTGTTAAGGAGCTCTTGAATTCTGAGGTTATTAGGCCAAGTCAGTCACCTTTCTCCTCTCCTGTTTTGCTAGTCAGAAAGTCTGATGGCACAGGGAGAATGTGCATCGATTATAGGGCCTTAAATGAAGCCACTTTTAAGGACAAATACCCCATTCTTGTTGTGGTTGAGCTCTTGGATGAACTTTCAGGTTCTACAATTTTTTCTAAATTGGATCTTTGGGCAGGTTATCATCAGATACGCATGAGGGATGAGGATTTTCATAAGACTACATTTAGAACTTGTGAAGGGCATTATGAATTTCTTGTAATGCCCTTTGGCCTCACTAATGCCCCTTCAACATTTCAAGGCCTCATGAATGAAGTTTTCAGGCCATTCCTTAGACAATTTGTCATTTTTTTCTTTGATGACATACTAGTTTACAGCAGGGACCTGTCATCTCATTTGGATGATCTGTCTACTGTTTTGCAAACTTTACAGCATCATCAACTTTATGCTAAACAGTCGAAGTGTAAATTTGCATGTCAAGAAATAGAATATTTGGGCCATTTGATTTCAAAGGAAGGAGTGAGGGCAGACCCTAAAAAGTTGAAGTCTATGGTTACTTGGCCAATACCTAAAAACCTAAAGTCATTAAGGGTTTTTTAGGCTTGACAGGTTACTATAGAAAATTCATTAAGGGCTATGGTCAGATTGCTGCCCCTTTGACTTCTTTATTAAAAAAAGATGCTTTTGTTTGGACAGATTTGGCTACTAAGTCTTTTAATGATTTGAAAGTTGTTGTCACTAGCCCTCCTGTTCTTGCCTTGCTTGACTTCACCAAAGCATTTATCATTGAATGCGATGCTTGTGCAACTGGTATAAGAGCAATTTTGATGCAAGACCAAAGGCCCTTAACCTTTTTCAGTCAAGCTTTGAAAGGAAAAAATTTAACTCTTTCCACTTATGAAAAAGAGTTTCTAGCCTTAGTGCTAGCTGTGAAGAAATGGAGGCCATATCTTTTAGGAAGTACTTTTGTGATCAAAACTGATCACCATAGCCTTAAATATTTGCTTAAGCAGAAGATTAGCAGTGTTGCTCAACAAAGATGGCTTTCTAAGCTCCTTGGTTATGAGTTTACTATGGAGTATAAGCAAGGTGTGGAGAACAAGGTGGTTGATGCCTTGTCTCATAAAGATCAGGTTGATGAGCTTGGAGAGTTGGCAGCCTTATCATTTCCTACGCCAACATGGCTCTTAGAATTGAAAGCAGCTTATGATGCAGATCAGGATGTGCACAAACTAATTACTGCATTTCATTTTGATCCTACTTCTAATTCTTCATTCAAACTAAGACATGGCATTTTTTTTAAGAAAGACATAATTTATGTGCCTGATTCACTCCCATTGAAGCAACAGATTTTGAATTACTTGCACTCTAGTCCTACTGCTGGTCATTCTAGTTTTCACAAATGTTTGCACAGAGCTAGAGTGGACTTTTATTGGCCTGGTCTCAAGCATGATGTCAAACAGTTTATTCGTGAATGTGAAACTTGCCAAAGAAATAAGATACAAAATCTCCTACAAGCTGGATTCTTACAACCATTACCTATTCCTGAGCAAATATGTACTGACCTCTCAATGGCTTTTGCCGAGGGTTTGCCCATTTCTAAGGGGTATTCTATTATTATGGTTGTGGTGGACAGTTGCTCAGGTGGCTTTACTATTCTTCAACAATGTTTTTAAACTGCATGGTTTACCTAAAACCATTGTTTTTGATTGTGGTTCAACATTTACCAGTTCATTTTGGAAAGAAATTTTAGATTGCAAGGGGTTAAATCTTCAGCATATCACCCTCAAAGTGATGGCCAAACAAAAGCTGTAAACAAGTGCCTTGAACACTTTCTGAGGTCTTTTTCTGTTGATAAACCAAAGTTATGGGTAGATTGGCTTTCTTTGGCTGAGTGGTGGTATAATTCCATCTTTCATACTTCCACAAAGATGACTCCCTTCGAAGCTATTTATGGGACTCCTCCAATTAGGCTTCAAGCCTACATTCCTGGTTTAACTGTAAATCAGTCTGTGGACCAATTGTTACAGACTTGTGCGCAAATTTTGGTAACACTTAAGTCCAATTTATCTCTTGCTCAAGATAGAATGAAGTATTATTATGACAAGCGTAGGACTGACAGAGAATTCTCAGTGGGGGATTGGGTTTATCTTAAAGTTCAACCCTATAGGCAGCAATCTGTGGCAGTTAGCAGGAATCTTAAGCTTTCACCTTGCTATTTTGGGTCATTACAAATTACTCACATAATTGGCAAAGTGGCATATCGATTATGTTTGCCCTCAGATTCACTCTTGCATCCTGTTTTTCATGTTTCTGTGTTGAAGAAAAAGATTGGAGACCAGCTCACACCTTTCTCTTCCCTACCTCCAGTTGACTTACAAGGTGAGTTGAGGCCTCAACTTGAGAAAATTTTGGAGCGCAGGAGTGTTAAGAGGGACAACAGAGCTGTGGTAGAAGTCCTCATCCAATCGGAAGGTGCTAGAGTGGAAGACTCGACATGGGAACCCTATTGGAAGCTTCGGCAACAATTTTCCCACCTTGTGGGCAAGGTGCTTTAAAGGGGGAGGGTGTGTTATGGGCAAGGTGCTGGAGTGGAAGGGTTGCAGTCTGCATAGGGGTTATGGCCATGGCCAAGGTGTTCGTGGATGGGGGTGGTTCTGTGTGTTGAAGACAGAAAAGGAAGGTGTTAGTTGTTAGTTGTATTCGAAGAACAGATCTGGAACGATGTCGTATTATATAGAATTAGTTAGTTGTTTCTTTAGTAGAACGTTGTCGTTTAGCACTTTTCCTTCTTATTAATTGTAACGCGGTTGTTTCTTACTTACTAAAAATGTAAGGGACGTTGTTAAACACTGTCATTTCATATAAATACTCAGTATAAATAAAGATGGTTGGAGGGAAAAGGTCTAAACCGAAAAGTATATTCAACAACTCAATTCTTCTTCTCTCATCTATCATTTTCTCTTCTTCTCATATTCCTGGAGAGTGACTCTCTGGAAGTAGTCAGTTTGTGTGATGCCCCCAGATTCCGCTTGGGATCGGACGGACATTTGAAGCGTCAAGACATGCAACACAAGATTACCTGCCCCCGTTCATGACATATAAGATGCAATATTTCTAACATGCATCTAGCATTATACAATATTCGCAGCGGATAATTTTTTTCTTTAGCAATACTATGCACCAAACTAAAATATCCCAAATACTTAAAACATACTCCATACTTAACGACATACTAAACAACTAAGATCACAGTAATAGTCTTTATGGTTGTGATCAAAAGAGTACTGGAGATTGAACTCCACAAATACAAGTAGTAATATGAGGTAACTACTGTACTACCATCTACGTTGCATCGTCACTTAGTTGACCGTTTCTAGTTGGTCGATTCCCGGTTCTCCTTCAGATCCTATAACAAAATCTACCATTCGGGGGGAATGGTAGTTGGGACTATCACAGTGAAATTTGATTACAAATCTAAGTAAGTTATCAGGAAACTTCCACACAGGTTAATGATGCATGCATGGCAGTAAAAACATGAATGCATAATCAAATCATAAGTAATCATGGCATAACTTGACATACAACATAACATAACTAGCATAACTTAAACTGAAACTGAAACTTAGCATGAATGTGACTTGAAACATAACGTAGACTTGAAACATAGCATATACGTGAACTTGAAACATAACATAGACTTGAAATATAACATGAACGTGAACATGCATAATTTGAACGTGAACTTGAGCATGACATAACATAAATGTGAACTTAGAACATAACGTAAACGTGAACATAACATAACATGAACCTGAAACATATTCTTGTCTCATGGGATTACCATGATTGTGTGAACGTAAACTTGAACATAACATAACGTGAAACATGACTTGAACTTGGAATCTTATTCAATGGACTTAATCATTAAAGTGACCATATGGGTGCTACACAGGTCCCCTTGAGCCGTGTGTCCCTGCCGATTACCGCATCACATCACTGGTTTCTATACCAGCTGTGAGTGCGTTAATACGTACTCCACAGTTGTTGTGGCCCCACGTATTCTACGTGTCACAATTGCTATGTCTCATGTAGTGTATGCTCTACAGTTGTTGTGGCCCCATGACTTATTTGTTTGTGCCACACTTGCTGTGGACACACGTAATATAATGTGTGGCACCATCGGCGTTAGTGCCTGGCGCGCTCCGGTAACCAGCTAATTAGACTCCATTCGCAACCTGTTGACTATACTTCGTCAACCCAGGGAATTTCACACCTATTTAGACACTCCAGCGTGAACAAATGAGTTTCACTAGGATATTACCCCATCCTAGCGTTTAGGGTCGTGATTGATATGAATAACTTAACTGGCATATATGACATTTCGTAACGTGACGTAACATGAACGTGACATAAAAGATAGAAGTCCTGATGTAGCATAACGTGACATGAACATAAGACGACAGACATGACATACTTCAAGACATAAATGTAACAGAGAACATTTCATAACATGGCATACATGTAACATGCAACATTTCGTAACATGGCATATCATATAACAGACAACATTTCTTAACATGGTGTAACATGTAACAGTGAATATTATGTGACATGAAATACATGTAACATATGGCATACTTAACTTAACATGACATACTTGCAATGTATAGCAAATACCTGACAGAATATCTTGTAACAGATGAATAATTAATGACAGAATAAATTCTGTATAACAGATAAATATGTAATGACTTGGCATGGAACATATGATAACATGCATACATACAATTTAGTTTCCTTACTTATCACTCATACACATTAAACTGATAGTAAGTTAAAAGCTAACTTACTTCGATCGTCGCGTCTTATGAGTATAAAGCGCGAAACACGAGGAACTGTAAGAGGGTATTCTAAAAGTTAGAAATTAATTACTAACAATTAGAAAATTGAAGAGGAACAACTTAGAGTAAAATTACCATTTTAATCTCTACAGGTGGGAAAATGACCATTTTACCCCTAACTTAAAGATTTCAAATCCTAACTCCAAAAATTACCACAATTTACATTCCTCATGTAAATTTTGTCCTAGACTCAAATAACAACTCAGAAAAATTTAAAACCAATCACAATTATGGAAAACTCACAATGGCCGAAACATACATAGGTCATTTCTCTTGATTTTGGTTGCAATTTCTTCCAAGTTCCAAAACTCATGAATAAACCAAAATCTTGTAACAAAGATCTTCCTATCCTAAGTTTAAAAACACCCATAAAACTATCCATTAAGAAAAAGCTAATTATCAATACCAAACTTTTTGTAAAAAGACCCAAACTTTTTAACAAAAAGTAAACCTTAAATCACAAGTTTTAACCTTAATAAAAACATCTCCAAGAATTCCAAAAAATCAAATCTTACTTCTAACATATTCATAACATCATCCTAAGATCAAACATGCTTTAAAACATCAAACAAAACTCACCAAAAAAACACAAAACAACACTTGGAGTTTTTGGTTTTAAACTTAGTCCAAAACAGAAACTGATTTTCCCAACTAACTATGATCAATCTCTTGATCCATGGCTTAAAGACATGTGATCTTCAAACTAACACATCACATGGTTTAAAATGTGTCCTAAAGAAGATCCAACCATCAAACTTAAAATCACATGGCTAAAATTTAATAAAACATGGATCTAACTCAAAAACATCAAAGTTTAGGCCTAACCGAAATCCTCTTGCATAGAAAATCATATCTTTAAAAATAATACTAAATATCTTCGAAATAACATCCTAATATGTATATAAGAGGCTTAGTATCATCATATAAAAATATCAAAGCCTTTGGAATAAGATTAAACCATGAAATATTCAAACTTTCACCAAACAGAAACTGTTTTTCCACTTCCAGTTTTCATGTTTCTAACTCTAAGAAAATATATCATCAAAAGCTTTATTCATGCAACAAAACCTCAATGAACATTCATAAACACATGTTAACAACACTCCATAAAATTTTCGGACCAAGATAAGTCCATTAGCTTGGTCAAAACTTCCAAAACATAACATACTCTCCAGTTTCACGCCCAGAATGACCTTTCCATGGTTAAAAATACTTTTGACCGATCAAATGAGAATGGAATGAGACTAATAATATATCCACGGAAACGTCGTGCGAAAATACCTACAAAGGGTCGTAAATGGCCACGTAAAAAGTCCCAGAAATCTGCCCGAGAGAGCTCTTTTGGGTTTCTCTCTAAGAATGGGAGAAAGAAGTGATAAAATGGAGAGAAGTATGTCTTGTACAACTTTATACTTCTGGAAGGAGAAGTTATGGGCTTGAAGGACCCTTGATTGGAGGTGGATATGTGACATAAAGTGGAGAATAGAGAGGGGCAGAGACTGCTTGCAGCAGCTGTGAAAGATGGAGGTTGATGGAGTGGATTTCTCCTTCACATCAAGGCACTATTGGGTGCAGCCAATGGCAATGGATGGTCTGCCATGTGGGGGAGGAAACTTCTCCAAGAAGCTTTGCCAAGGTGGCCAATTTCGTGGGCCTTGGTGGGCCCCACCAAGTGGGCTTCAATTTGGGGTTTAAAGGGGGTTTGGTTAGGGTTTGAGATGCTATCAAGCCCAAAATCAATTTTTCTTGGCCCAATCAAATTCCCAAGGTTTAAAAGGTTGAATAATGCTGTCATAACATGGATTTGATTAATTAATAGCATGTGGAAATGATTTAATCAAGTGATTAAACACAATGCTAAAAATCGGATTAAAAAGGGTTTGGAGGCCAACTTTAGGGTTTGGGAAAACCATTTAGGGTTTTGGTTTGAACCAACCTTTTGGGATTTCAATTGGATTCCAATCATTTAGGGTTTTGCTAGGGTTGAAACCCTCTTTGGTCTGGCACAATTTGGTTGAACAGATGAAACACAACTTTGCTTAGGTGGCATGATCTCACACCTTGATTCCTTCACAAATCTATCTAATGGTTCTTCTTTGTGTCAAGTGTCTAATATCATTCACTAAGTGTGGCTAAAATCTTGCCAAGTGTCCAAATAAAACTTCTCTAACCTAATTTGGACATTCCACACTGTGATTTTGAAAACACTGCAATGGATGCGCTTATCGAGGTTACTATTCACTCCAAAAAAATACATAATAAACTTAGTACTAAAAATTCTAAATATTCATATTAACTTATAGTGAAAATCGTTTAACGAAATTCAACCCTGAAGTGCCCCTAAAAATAATTTCACAATTTTCAACAGACGTTTCGTCCGGAATTATGAAAATAAGTTATTGCGCCATAAAATCCTAAATAATCCTCTGAGTCCAATGGCGTAGACCATAACGCATTCTGACACTTCTAACTACCTCAAATAATTAAACTCATATTATTAGCACCATAGTGAGTGATAACACTGACTATGTTGACAGACTAAAACCTATGCGATTGGTCGATTCGTAAAAACTTATGGGGTTTTCATGAGATTCCTAAAATCAATAGAAATTCCACCAATGAATTTCTAGTGGGCTTTTACACTTAACCACCTCTATATTTTCTTTTTCTCTCTCGCTTTCTTTTGATGTTGCGGCCTCGTTCCCTTTTTTCCTCTCACTCTCTTTGTTCTTTTCACCCTCTGTTTTTCTTTCACTCTCATCTTTTTTTGAACTCTCGGCCTCACAATTGTTTTTCAACTCATTCTCTCATTTTCTTGAGGTTTCAGCCTCACCCAAATCATTTCCCTTAGGTGGTTCAGTCTTCCCCTTGTAACAACTTGATCATTTTTGTCCCACTTTGGTTTCCAAGGAGTACTAGAAACCGAAGTATACCTTGATGTACCCTTTCCTTTTAGCCGCCTCTCCACCTTCATAGCCATGTGCACCATATCCTCTACCACCACATAATGTTGCAACTCAACTACATTGGCTATCTCCCTATTCAACCCACTCAAAAATCTTGTCATCCTCCTAGACCCCTGTGTAAGATTTTGTAGTTTTTGGTAGAGGTCTCTATAATAGTGGCTAGGTACAAATTTCCGCCTCATGATAGCTTTCAACTCTCTTCATGTTTCTACAGGCCTCTCAAGATTCCTCCTCCTATTGGATACTAATTGATCCCACCAAATAATCGCATAATCACTGAACTCAATTACAGCCAACTTCACCTTCTTCTCCTCAAAGTAATTATGACAATCAAACACCAACTCTATTCTTTTCTCTCACTCTAAATAAACTTCAAGGTCAGTTCTAACTTGGAATGAAGGTATTTTCATTTTGATGCTCCCAAGGTTCTTATCTACTCTATCTCGACCCCCTGAGTTTGCCCTGAGGCCTCCTCCATGCCTCCTATCTCTCTCACCTTGCAGATTTCTAATCATTGCTTCTTAATTATCCATACTTTCCCTCACTTCACCTAACATCAAGTTCAACCGCTCAAACTGTTGTTGCATGGCTTGCAACAAAAATGATGAGTTATCTGCCATCCCCTTTGGTGACAAATCACTTCTATGAGACATCATAATATGCTGCACAAAAACAATGTTAGTGGAAAACCTCACGCACTCCCTTTCGTGTTTAAACTCGAATAATGACACTCCACTCGTGTTTCACTCTTAATGATTTTTTCCCGATAATAGTCTCACACTCTCTTGCCTTTTACCTCAATAGTTTTCCCGCCCAAATTCTTTAAGAACTAGTTGAACAAAATCAAGACAATACAACCTTGTATTATTCCAACCAGTAATAATAAAATAAGGAATGAATAAAATGACACGAGGCTCAAGGAATTTCTACGAGGGAAATAGTAATTATAATACAAGATACTAACTAGAAAGATGTATTAAGCTCCTGTAATAAGGTTTAATCAACAAATTTCTTTATTTCTCTTTGCTGTAACTATGTAGCAACTTTGAATATGCTAC
>NW_023343733.1:0-209 GCF_001411555.2 Juglans regia | reverse complement strand
TATGGCACCCAGTGCTACGCACATGCTTCATTGAGGTGGCTTCCGGACCTTGATGGCCTTGTTCCCATGGGGTTGAACCTTGATACGGTTTCCTTCTTGATGCGATGATCTTCGTGGGGGTTCGATCCTCGTGCATGGCATCCTTGAGGTGTGAGTGTGGCATGGTGTTTGGTGCTTCTTAGCACTAGATTCCTACGCGTGCTCTCGGC
>NW_023343731.1:0-209 GCF_001411555.2 Juglans regia | reverse complement strand
AACATACTTCATACATAATGACATACTAAACAACTGAGATCACAATATTAATCCATATGGTTGTGATCAAAAGAGTGATGGAGATTGAACTCTACAAATACAAGGAGTAATCTGAGGTAACTACTGTATTAACACCTACATCGCATCGTCGCTTAGTCGACCATTTCCAGTTGGTCGATTCCCGATTCTCCTTCAGATCCTGTAACAAA
>NW_023343730.1:0-209 GCF_001411555.2 Juglans regia | reverse complement strand
ACGGTCTAAACCCAGCTCACGTTCCCTATTGGTGGGTGAACAATCCAACACTTGGTGAATTCTGCTTCACAATGATAGGAAGAGCCGACATCGAAGGATCAAAATGCAACGTCGCTATGAACGCTTGGCTGCCACAAGCCAGTTATCCCTGTGGTAACTTTTCTGACACCTCTGGCTTCAAATTCCGAAGGTCCAAAGGATCGATAGGC
>NW_023343728.1:0-209 GCF_001411555.2 Juglans regia | reverse complement strand
ACCGACAAGGACAAGGGGCAACGAGAGGGACAAATTCCATCTTTGTAGGTATGCAACACAGGAACCCTTCGGTAGCCCAACATGCTATTCACACGAGGAGCAAAGATGAGGAGGAGCACGCCTAACAGTTCGATGCACAAGCACGGAGCCTGTCAAGACATACAACCTTGTCACCACTCACACGCCGTTACGTCCGCCAGACCACAACA
>NW_023343727.1:0-209 GCF_001411555.2 Juglans regia | reverse complement strand
ATTTTCCCAGAAAATAGTCCATTTAATCCGTCAATACCCTATGCACCATGGCCTCCCCTAGGGACCATCCGCACGTCCTGGCTTCGTAGCGATGCCCAGTTCCGTGCCCAGCGCGTACATGGCCGAGCACCCACTACGCAACGAGCGATGCCCAGTTCCGCGCCCAGCGCGTACATGGCCAGACATCCTCTAGTCCCCGCCAGCAGAAG
>NW_023343725.1:0-209 GCF_001411555.2 Juglans regia | reverse complement strand
GCTTGGGCAAAGTGGTAAAAATAAGAGTTGCTCCAATTCGCCCCGTGTTGGGGCATACTTACCCAATCGTCATGGTAGTACGATAGGATGCCCGCGAACAAAAGTCTCTAACCTCTTATTTTTGTCACTCTGCGCTCAATTGGTTTTCTGCAAAGGTTGGGCAAAGTTGTAAAAATCAGAGTTGCTTCGATTCGCACCATGTTAGGGCA
>NW_023343724.1:0-209 GCF_001411555.2 Juglans regia | reverse complement strand
AAGGTCCGACGAAGAACACCGTAGATCACACAAACTCTACAAAAGCAATCTTCCTTGTTGCCTCAAAAGATTGCAATACAACACTCACAACATGGCCCCCCAATCTTGCCACCCGACGTGCATGAACGGGGGCGAACACTTGTCTCGTGCTTTTGGACAATTGAAACCACCCAAATTGGTTTCCTAAATTCATTCCAATACATCTTGGA
>NW_023343723.1:0-209 GCF_001411555.2 Juglans regia | reverse complement strand
CTCCTTCCTCTAAATGATAAGGTTCAGTGGACTTCTCGCGACGTTGCCGGCAGCGAACCGCCCACATCGCCTCGATCCGAACACTTCACCGGACCATTCAATCGATAGGAGCGACGGGCGGTGTGTACAAAGGGCAGGGACGTAGTCAACGCGAGCTGATGACTCGCGCTTACTAGGAATTCCTCGTTGAAGACCAACAATTGCAATGA
>NW_023343722.1:0-209 GCF_001411555.2 Juglans regia | reverse complement strand
TGATTTCGAAACACTGCAATAGGTGCGCTTACCGAGGTTACTATTCACTTCGAAAAAGTGAATCATAAACTTAACACTAAAAATTCCTAAATATTCATATTAACTTACAGTGAAAATATTATACCGAAATTCAACCTCGATGTGCCCCTAAAAATAATTTCACAATTCTCAACAGACGTTTCGTCCGGAATTATGAAAATAGGATATTG
>NW_023343721.1:0-209 GCF_001411555.2 Juglans regia | reverse complement strand
GTAGTAATTCTAGAGCTAATACGTGCAACAAACCCCGACTTCTGGAAGGGATGCATTTATTAGATAAAAGGTCGACGCGGGCTTTGCCCGTTGCTCTGATGATTTATGATAACTCGACGGATCGCACGGCCATCGTGCCGGCGACGCATCATTCAAATTTCTGCCCTATCAACTTTCGATTGTAGGATAGAGGCCTACAATGGTGGTGA
>NW_023343720.1:0-209 GCF_001411555.2 Juglans regia | reverse complement strand
GTATCAAGGTTCAACCCCATGGGAACAAGGCCATCAAGGTCCGGAAGCCACCTCAATGAAGCATGTGCGTAGCACTGGGTGCCATAACACCATCCGCCGTGCACGTCTACGTCAAAGAGGAAGCAAACAAACACACAGGCCCGGCCACCATGCGGCCAACCAAATGTAAAATGAAAAATGGAGATGCCCGTCAAACCCCATGGAAGCGA
>NW_023343719.1:0-209 GCF_001411555.2 Juglans regia | reverse complement strand
TTAAAAAGTTTGGGTCTTTTTACAAAAAGTTTGGTATTGATAATTAGCTTTTTCTTAATGGATAGTTTTAAGGGTGTTTTTAAACTTAGGATAGGAAGATCTTTCTTACAAGATTTTGGTTTATTCATGAGTTTTGGAACTTGAAAGAATTGCAACCAAAATAAGACAAATGGCCTATGTAGGTTTCGGCCATAGTGAGTTTTTCATAG
>NW_023343718.1:0-209 GCF_001411555.2 Juglans regia | reverse complement strand
TACGAACATTAAATCGACATCATTGAACGCGATATCGGGCACAATAAACGTAAGCTATTCATTCCAAAACAAAAACCCTAATCCAAAACCAAAGCAACGAGTTTCCGATTATAAAGTGATCAAAGTAAAACAGATTGTGCAGGAAAAAAAAAACAAAAATTCAGAATTTGAGGAAGGAACAGGGCGTAGGGTTAGAGAGAGATACAGAC
>NW_023343717.1:0-209 GCF_001411555.2 Juglans regia | reverse complement strand
ATTCGCGGGATTCTGCAATTCACACCAAGTATCGCATTTCGCTACGTTCTTCATCGATGCGAGAGCCGAGATATCCGTTGCCGAGAGTCGTTATGTATCATGGTCAAGATGTCACCAACAACGCGCACACCGTTTCCGGGGCGCCCGTGGTTACTCCTTGTTTAAGTTCCTTGGCGCAGACCGCGCCGGGGTTCATTGTTCGATCGGGA
>NW_023343715.1:0-209 GCF_001411555.2 Juglans regia | reverse complement strand
CTCACCGAGCGGCGGGTAGAATCCTTTGCAGACGACTTAAATACGCGACGGGGTATTGTAAGTGGCAGAGTGGCCTTGCTGCCACGATCCACTGAGATTCAGCCATGTGTCGCTTCGATTCGTCCCTCCCCCTCAAACCACATCACCTTCCACGATTTCCTGGCCGAGGTTACCAACAAGGACTTGTCCAAAATCGGTGCACGACGTGC
>NW_023343714.1:0-209 GCF_001411555.2 Juglans regia | reverse complement strand
GTAACAGATGAATAATTCATGACAGAATAAATTCTGTGTAACAGATAAATATATAATGACTTGGCATGGCACATATGATAACATGCATACATACAATTTAGTTCTCTTACTTATCACACATACACATTAAATTGATAGTAAGTTAAAAGCTAACTTACCTCGATCTTCGCGCTTCGAGACAAAACTCAAGAGCGATCACGGGAAACTGA
>NW_023343712.1:0-209 GCF_001411555.2 Juglans regia | reverse complement strand
TCCGGAAGGAGGATAGGATCAAGACGCGAGCACGACAATCGTTCGTGTCAAACGAGAACGCTCGGTTTGGGATAAAGAGGCCGGAGACCCCCCACACCAACACACTGTTCCGCATCCAAGAGCACGAGAACGCCCACATGGTCCATGACAACCAACGTAAACTCGAAGGCTTGCATGGTAACACGTGGACAACTTCAGAGTCCAGCCAG